>NW_026890988.1:28216-88649 GCF_015708825.2 Lethenteron reissneri
GTCGGGGATAAACTGTACTCTATATCATGTAAACTGTAATACTATAAACGATAACGCTCAAATCTCAGCTCAGATAAGATCATCTCAATATTTTCCATAGACGTGTGGGGTCCCACGAGAGCACTGTTATATACGCAGCGTGTTGGTGTCCCGTAAGAGGATAACGGATTATATAAAAAAAAACGCTGATCAAACCTACCAGATCAACGCTCTCGATCGACGCCTTTGATATACTCTTACATTGTAAACTCTCACACTGTGAACGTTAACAATTTGAACTCCAACAATATAATTTAAAAACATTAACATATACATTTGAAGAATATACAAATTACCGTAAACAAGTGTTAAAGTAAACTCTAAATCTGTGAAATCTAACAATATAACCTATGAGCTATACATTAAAACGCTATAAAATAACATTATTAACTAGTGTTATAGATTAGCAAACCGTACAATGAAGTGTTATATTTGAATCTCAATCGAATTATTATAATCATTCCGTGGTCCTCTTCGAATCGCACTATGCTCGTAAGTATGTAACATGTATGTATGTAACATGGTACATGCATGTATGTAACATGTCTGTATGTAATATGGACGTGAGAACCAATGGTGGGATATGTGAAACGGAAGGTGCAGGATCAGGATGGGATTAAAATTATTTGAATAACACTTTGGTGGTATTAGGATCAAGCTGTCTACTATTGGATGAATGTTCCATCTCAATGGCATCAAATAGCAATATTCAGTATGAATATATAAATTAATCGAACAAAACAAATTTAAGCCAGTGCAATTATGAATCGTTAAAATTGTAATTACTCCAAACTCTTTTATTTAGCCTTTAACGCGGTTTCAGACCCCAGGCGTCACGATATAGCAACGACGACGACGAGACGGCAACCAGCCAACACAGCCCCAAACCTCGTTCCTCCCCCTCTCTCATTCTCGGCGTGAACCTCCTTCCACACTTGGTCTCTCCTACCCTTCTCGAACTCTCTCTATCTTGTTGTCACCACTTGTCCCTTAGTTGAGGCACTGTCTTTACATCACCCACCTCTATGACCTCTACCTGACCCCGCCATGGGCGGAGCAACTTGGGGGACATACCCGGTGGCACCTGTAGGCAATACAACCATGCCCTGACCCCCACTGCCCATGGAAGCACGTGCTCCCGCCGCCCCGTGATCTTTTCATTAGCGGCTTGCGCTCTGGTGGGGAAAGGTCCTCGTTATGAATCGTTTCGCAACGTTCAGGTCCAGAATAACGAAGTATACTGGGAATCACCTGTACTTAAAAAACATGTAAACTGATAACACTATAAACAATAACACTGAACATTAAACGTCTATAAACTATCAACTGGTTTTATAATTTATAGCACCATAAACGGAGGTACGGTATTTAAATCTAATTAGAAGTATTAAAATCGCACTCTACACATATGTATGTAAATTATCTGTTCAATCAAACCGGGGGTCGGATATGTGAACTGTGGGGGTACAGGGCAAGAATCGCATTCAAATTTTAGAATAACAATATGGTCGTATTAGCAAATTACTGTGCTTGAATGTAGGTTATGTGCAAATGCAAATCGTTAGTCGTAAATGCCAGGGAGGAGTTGAGAGGTGCACGTTTAATCCAGTTATAACATTTACTTTAGCATACTATTTAATGACACTATTGTTGATAAGAATTCGTCTGGACGTGGCACGGGCCTTGTTCTACTCGATCAACAAAAATTAGTACAATGTCGGTCATAAGGGAGTGCGTTTTCATACATACGAGCAGAGTTCGCTTGCACGTTCACTCTACATACATATGCGCAGTGTGATTCCAAGACGATCACATTGCGATTCTAATACTTCTAATTATATTCAAATATCGTATTAGAATATCCTCTAATATTGTATTAGAATATCTCTATTCTTTGGTTCTTTCGGTAAAGTCACGTAGGTAGAAATAAAACAAAATAAATAACGACGTTTCGGAAGGCTGTCATATACCGCCCCATTTACGAGTTGGCTGTATGATGTGTATAGTTGAAGGTGCTAGGTGTTGTCTTCTTCTAACAGCTATTAACGTGCGTGTGTTGTCTGTTTTTAGAATTTGTTCATTGATGTGGTTCTTTTTATTGCGGCGTTTTTTTGTTGAGTTCTGTCACTTGAGTGTTGCAGTTTGTTTAAGAATTCGTCACGTGAGCGTGGTGTTTTGCTTGTTGGAATTTCGCTTTGTTACAATTTGTGATTGTTATAATAATTGTAACGATTCATAATGTCATGAGTTTATAATGGGTTTGTGCGTGTATTTATATAAATATATTCCGTCTTTTGTTATTCGATGACATCTTGCATTAAAAATCGTGATTGTCATATGACCATGTTGTAATTGTAATAATTTTTATCCGATCCTTGCACGTACACTATACATACATATTAGCGATTCTTATACGACCACACTGTAATTCTAATGATATTATAATACCTTACCTCCGTTCATATGGTTATAAATTAAAACACTAGTTTATAATCGTTAAATGTTTAGTGTTATCGTTTATAGTATTACAGTTTACATGTTATAGAGTACAGTTTATCCCCGACATACTTCGGGATTAGTGACTGGTACGTTTATGAACGATTAACTACGGGGACCTTTCCCCTCAAGGAACACGTGTTAATCGGGTAGACAGCCAAGATACTGCCGGTTAAGGGCACACTTGTGTGACGGAGATCCTCCTCCTGAAATGATCTTAACATGTTTTTGCTAGGAACATTATGAAATAAAGACCAGACGAACATTTGTTAAAAATACGTTTTTATTCATCTGTAATAATTTTTACGTCAAAACTCGAAGGGAATATTTATTATGTCCTATGTTCACACATTTCCAGTACAATGCAAACCATTTCCGTTCCAGGAATACCAAAGGGTTAAAGTATCATTTCCATGATTTCTACCACATTTGTTCACTGTGCGTCTATGTTGAAGTCAAGGCCATATATCCAACGAACTTGTCATCAATGTACATCCTGAAATCGACTATCTAAAGTCGATTAAAAAAACTTTATACTTGAAAAAAAAAACCGTTTAAAATGTTGAGTAAAGATCTAACTACAGACGCATTCCAACTTTAGCTCAACAGGAACACCTAACGACTACAATTGAACCCTCTCACAACCAGTGCTCATCACACCACTTCGGCAAGTAATTCGATAACTTTACAAACCACCACTGGGCACGTAATTAAACTCACAAAAACTGTAAAACAAAAATGGTCAAAATTACACACAAAAGTACTCGATACGGATTAACATTATATTTCAGTCACGCCGAGCTCTCGGTTTGATCCTCGAGCCACTCCATTACATCCAGCCATCTCTCGGAATCCAACTGCATGGGATCGAAGGTGGAAACTTCTTCAGGACTCATTGCAGCACCTTGAATTTCAGCTTTTGATTTCAGTTTCCTATCATTGTGGACATTCTGATGCCTGTTCATGGTTGATGACCGTGCAAATGCCTTCCCACACACAGAGCACAGGAACGGCTTCTCGACCGTGTGTGTTTTCTGGTGACTCTGAAGATGTGATGATTGTGCAAATGCCTTCCCACACACAGGGCACAGGAATGGCTTCTCGCCCGTGTGTGTTCTCTGGTGACTCTGAAGATGTGATGAGTGTGCAAATGCCTTCCCACACACATGGCATAGGAATGGCTTCTCGCCCGTGTGCGTTTTCTTATGATCTTGAAGAGTTGATGACCGTGCAAATGTCTTCCCACACACAGAGCACAGGAACGGCTTCTCGCCAGTGTGTGTTCTCTGATGACTCTGAAGATGTGATGAATGTGCAAATGTCTTCCCACACACAGGGCACAGAATGGCTTCTCGCCCGTGTGTGTTTTCTGATGGCGTTGGCTGTTTTCTGAAAGTGAAAATGCTATCCCACATACAGAACACAGGAATTGCTTCTCACCCGTGTGTGTTCTCTGGTGTCTCTTAAGATTTGATTGCCGTGAAAATTCCTTCCCACACACAGAGCAATTCAATGGCTTCTTGCCTCCGTGTGCGTGGGGCTGTGGAGAGCGTCTCTGCTCCATGTGAGCGTAGTAACAGTAGTGGTGTTATCGAGTCAAAAGTACGCTATCGGCCGCAAGGATGTTTAGCGTTTTGGATTTTGTTAACTGCTAAAACAAGAACGACACTCGCGTCTAACCGAGACGCAAAAATATCCCGTAAATTTGACGACGGTCACGTTTAAGATTTTATCCGCGAAAATAGACACTTACTTGTAGATTCACGGTATATCGAACCCGTCTGAAGATGTCGCCACGAACTCGACGCAAAGTCGCCTAACTGTCGACACAGCAATTGTGCTCGCCAGGCTGCGTTGTCTCGCGGTTGAAGGGCGATCAGCAGAGCGACGAGTCGAGCGTCCAACCTCATCAAGTTCCCTCTCGAAATGGCATTGAGCTCTGCTTCTGAGCCGCCTTATAACTCCCCACCTAGGATCAAATCCTTTGTCTTTCAGGATATTAGCATTCGATTGTTAATTTTGGAAGGCACAATCCGCATGTTTATTAACATACCGAAGGGTAATGTGCCCACTGTGCATCATGCATGAATATGTAAGTGCATCTCAGTGTGTAATTGTGCGCTTATTTTGAATAAATGGAAAAACTTTGTTTTCGATTTAAAGTGAATGCAGAGAAATTAGCATGTAACTTTAGAAAAGGAAGAGAGCGGCCTTCTCGACGAGGGAGTGAAACCCAATAGGTAATATTCTTTTACAGCGTTACAATGGATAGGTTGTAGTTCATAGGTTATAATATTATGTTTCACTATGATAGAGCTTAACATGTGAGAGTATACAATATCAGAGTTGATCAAATGCGACGATCAAGGGCATCAATCGGGTGAGTTTGATCAGAGGCTTTAATCAAAGGCGTCATCCCATCACGGAACACCACTTCCCTGCGTATATCACAGCAACAGAAGCAATTACAGCAGCAACAACAGTAGCGACAACAACAGCAGCAACATCACATTTCGAGGGCGACGCAGCTACTTCAGATTCTGCTGCCCAGCTGTTTGTAGTCGTGACCTGCTCTCGCAGGATCCCACACGTCTTTGGAAATGATTGCGATGATCATGTCTGAGCTGAGAATTAAGTCACTCAAGATTACTTTGTTTAACCATAACTTTAGGTAGGTTAGTGTCATCGGGGCTCTGTGAATATTACTCATGAATGAACTCGCACTCCTGTACGACCGATATTGTACTCATTTTGGTTGATCGAGTAGAACAAGGACCGTGCCATGTCCAGACGAATTCTTATCAACAACAGTGTCCTTAAATATGATGCTAAAATAAATGTTAACACTGGATTAAGCGTGCACCTCTTAACCCCTCCCTCGCATTTACGACTAACGATTTGCATTTGCACGTAACATACATTAAAGCGCATTAAAATGCTAATACGACCATATTGTTATTCTAAAATTTGAATGCGATTCTTGCCCTGTACCCCCCCCCCCACCCACAGTTCACATATCCGACCCCCGGTTCGATTGAACAGATAATTTACATACATATCTGTATGTCCCCCAAGTTGCTCCGCCCATGGCGGGGTCAGGTAGAGGTCATAGAGGTGGGTGATGTCATCGCCTCCGTGGGCGATGACTTCACGGAAAGTGACGTCATACTCGCTTGGGGGCAGGATGACGTCATGTCCCGGCGGGATACAGAAGGGAGAGCCCGTGTCGTCATCGGGGTCTGTGCTGAAGTCGCGGCTCGGAGTCAGGTGGAACGGGGAGCCAGGGGCAAGGGAGTCGGGATAGGAAAGAGCGCAGCGCCAGGGCTGGAGGTGGCTGCGCTCCTCGGCCGGCCGTGTTGGCTGAGCCCACGGCCGGCGCAGAGGAGGCAGCACGGGGCAGCCGACTGTGTCGGGGGCACCAGTGGGACCGAGCCCGGGACCCCTCACCCCTGGGAAGTTGTTACACCTGGTGTATGTCAATAACTTTAATAAACCCTCGGCGAACGAACTTAAACCTCACATTCGTCTCCGAGTGCGTCCTGGGAACTTCTCTACATATGTATAATAGTGTACGGGCATGTGAACTGTGCTCGTATGTATGTAATGTGTATGCATGCGCTCCATCTCCCCACATGGACAACGACATTCTAAATTTTAAAAAATTGAAAACATATTTTAAAATACGTATTTGAAATAATGTGGTGTATATATGTTACCATGTGTGGTTGTTATGATTTTTGTATGTGTATATATACTGTATATAGCATTTCGATTGTAACGATTCATAAGCTCATTATATTATAATGGGTTTGTGCGTGTATTTATATGTAAATATGCCGTCTTTTGCTATTCGATGACATTGAGATGAGACCTTCATCTTGCAGTGTAATACGACCGTGTTGTAATTTTTATCATTTTTATCCGATCCTTGCACGGAGACTATACATATGAAGTATGGGAATTGACGGCAGGAACTTCTTGACGGGAACACACTTTTATTAAATCTTTACGTATCAAAATACAACGTGTAGTCTCCTTCTCTGACTTCACACTCCCCTACTCTCGTGTAAACTCTAGGCCTCTGGCTACACACGATACCCTTCACTCGTGTAGACCCTATGCCTCTGGCTACACAATACACTCGACTCGTGTAGACCCTATGTCCCTGGCTACACACACTGCATTCGGCTCGTGTAGACCTTATGCCTCTGGCTACACACACTACACTCGCCTCTGGGTTACACAGAGTCCCGGTCCCGTTAGGACAGCGGGACTAGGTACCGCAGGGCCCTAGGTCTTCATCCCCGTCTTCATTCTTCGCTGGTTACACACTGCCCTCACGCCTGTGTGCATCCCCTTTTATAGCCCCTGCTCACGAGAGGCGGAGCTGATGCGTACTTCAACGTGAGCATCGCTCCTTAATGAACCAATCACGACGCACTCTCTCTACGATCCGTTTTCCCCAGCGCGTGTTAACACTCCTCCACCAATCACACCGCGCTGCCACCCGATCACTCCCTCACAGCACGTCACCGGCCCACAGCCAATCAGTACCCCGTAACCCACGACCCCGCGCTGACCCCTGATCCTCCACCGTCAGCGCGCGTCACCACCTACACAACCAATCATCACGCGCTGGCATACGATCTCTAATCCCAGCGCGTATCACCTCTACATCACCCCCTCCCACATAGCTTGCAGCCGGCCCGGCTGTTAACCAACAATACAACCTAACGTCAACGCAGTAACAAAGAAACTCCACCTCTCAGTGTGCCCCGTAACGCAACAACAATAACACAACATAACACTTAAATATGAAGCAATATACAGCCCGACGAACAACACAATAAAAGCGAACACCGGAAAACGAACACAATAAAAGCGAACACCGGAAAACGAACGCGCCAAGTGTCTCTGTGACTAAACGCAGTGCCGAGGCGCTCCGGCTGCCTCGACTCCTCACGTGGCAGGTCACACAAAGTAGCGCGACCTAGCGCGAGTCCGTCTGGCCGGTCCGTCGTATGGGACGGGACGTTGGCGACCGTCCGGTGGCTCCGGCCGCTCAAGATCCGGCCGCCGGTGGTCGGCAGCTGTCAGTTCCGAGACACCTGGGAGCGGATCAGGCGGAGACATGTGAGGAGCAGGCAAAGACAATTCCCCCTCAGGGTCGCTGGTCACGTCACATGCTCGGCCCTCATGACACAAGGGGAGGCCATACGGAGGCGAGAACGGTTTCAGTCGGGAGGGGTGGACGTACCAACGGCGTTTTCCCCATTTTATCTGAACGCACTGGGGGCGTGCAACCCGCACGACCTCCACGGGTCCCCGCCACGGCTTCAACAATTTAGGCGACGTAGCCAAAGGTGCCTGCGGGCAATGCAGCCAGGCCCTGTCACCTGGTTCCCAATTGTGCACGGACACCTTCCGTGCCCGCAACCGCTCGTTTGCAATTTGGCGAGCCCGTGAATTAAGCCGTGCGGCCTCCCTTGCCTCTGTCAGCTTATGAATATTAAATTTAATATGCTCTGCCAATTTCGAATTTGCTCGTGGTGCGGACAGACCCAGCTGCGTTTCCATGGGCGGGTCGGCTTCCCGACCGTACATCAGATAAAACGGGGAAAATCCCGTAGCTGCATGGGGGGCCATTCTATACGCGGCGAGGACCCCAGGGACCTGCAGGTCCCAATCAACATGCGCCTCACACACCTGCTGGCACAACATAGAAGTCAATGTCCTGTTAAGCCTCTCCACCATCCCGTCCGTCTGCGGGTGGTACGGGGAGGTACGCACCTTCTTGGTACCCAACAGGTCGCACACCTCTTGCAGTAATTTACTCGAAAAATTCTTCCCTTGGTCAGTCAGCAAGCGTTCGGGAGCCCCCTTGTCCAGGACGTAGCCCTGGACAAAGGCGTCCGTCACAGCCGCCGCCGACTGGTTGGCGAGTGGCCACGCCATAGGCCATCGGGTAAAATATTCGACCCCCACCAACAGGTACTTATTACCCCTAGGCGTGACCGGAAAAGGCCCCAGAATATCGAGTGCAACGAGCTCGTTAGTGCGCGAGACCTGGATGGATTGCAGCGGTGGATTAGCTGGCACAGGCGGTGGTTTCCGTCTGGCGCACTCAACACAACCCTTCAGAATATTCACCACGTCACCCCCCATTCCCGGCCAATAATAGTCACGCTGAAGCAGGGCAAGCGTTTTGTTAACTCCCAAATGCAAGAGGCGTTCGTGTGCGGCCAAGACAACCTTCCCCCTCACAGCAGCAGGCACCACAATCGCATGCCGCCGGGACAAACTGTCCCATCTCATCAATAGGCCTTGCTTAAGCTCGTAGGAGCCAGTTCGGTCGTGGTTACCTTCGGAACCCCCCGTCTTGCGGCGCAATGCCAGCAGGGAGCTGTCCGCCATTTGGAGACGGCCCCACTCAATCAATGACATTGAGAGCAGCGAGTCCTGACCCCCAGGGGTAGCGGGACCATCCCCAATTTGTGTGCTCGCGGCCGCAACCAACGCCTCCCTACCTTCCGTAACCGGCGGTTTACAGCGCGCCGATCCCGATAAGCACGCACATTTGTGACAAGGCAACAACCGCGACAGGGCATCGGCATTTGTGTGTCGCAAGCTTTTATGGTACGTAGTCGTGAACTGATAGTCTTGGAGGACTTCCAACCACCACGACAATTGGCCCGAGGGCTGGGCGACCCGCAATGAATACTGGAGCGCCGCGTGGTCCGTCCGGACCGTGAAATGACGGCCATAGAGATATGGCCTAAATTGTTGTACAAAAAAAACAATGGCAAGCAGTTCGCGACGGGTGACGCAGTAACGCTGCTCTGCCGGCGACAACACCCTGCTACCATAGGCGACCACCCGTTCGACCCCTCCAACGACTTGGGACAGCACTCCCCCAATGCCCGTGTTGCTAGCGTCCGTGTCTAGCAAGAAGGGACTCGCGAAGTCCGGATAGCGCAAGGGTGGGGCCCTAACCAAGGCGTCCCGGAGGGAGCAGAATGCAGCCTCCTCCTCCGGTCCCCATCGAAACTTCACTCCTTTCGCCGTTAGAGCGTGCAAGGGTTTTGCAATGGTGGCAAAGTGCTCAACGAATCGGCGATAATACGAAGCAAAACCGATGAAACTGCGTACGTCTGACACTGACGTGGGCGTTGGCCACGAACTGACACAGTCCGTCTTCGCAGGATCGGTAGAAATCCCCGAAGAGTCGACAATGTGACCCAAGTACCTCACGGATTTACGAAAAAGGTGGCATTTGGCCGGTTTAAACTTTAATTTAGCCGATCGCATTCGCAAGAACACCCCCCTCAATCGCTGGAGGTGTTCTTCAAACGTTTTACCGAAAACAATGACATCGTCAAGGTAAATGAGGCACGTATCCCACTGCAAGCCCGACAAAACCAATTCCATAAGACGCTGAAACGTCGCCGGAGAGGAGTGAAGTCCCATGGGTAACCGGTTAAACTGAAACAGGCCCCCTGGAGTCCGAAATGCGGTCTTAGGCTTAGACTCTTCGTCGAGTGGCAACTGCCAGAATCCGGATAATAAATCAAGAGTCGAAAAGTATCGCGCACCAGACAATGCGTCGAGAGACTCGTCCATCCTGGGGAGCGGATACGCGTCGGCCACAGAGATCTTGATAATTGGTTCTTTACCCTTCTATCTGGCAACAAAACTGACACCTTTTTGCAAGGAGTCATGTTTGCATAGACCGCAATACCTGCAGTCATAAATACAAACAAAAGACATAACTCTGATAATGTGCACTGTCCTTGAAGTTGATTGGTCCACACCCGAGACAGCTTTCCTTCGAGCCTAGTCTCATATGGGTTGGACCAGATGACGCCAAAAGGCGCACAACTCAAGGACAATGCACCATCAGAGTATGAGAGCTCGGGGCAAGCATCTACACTATGGGGACCTCATTTGCCAGTAAAAATATGATAATTGGTTCTTTACCCTTCTATCTGGCAACAAAACTGACACCTTTTTGCAAGGAGTCATGTTTGCATAGACCGCAATACCTGCAGTCATAAATACAAACAAAAGACATAACTCTGATAATGTGCACTGTCCTTGAAGTTGATTGGTCCACACCCGAGACAGCTTTCCTTCGAGCCTAGTCTCATATGGGTTGGACCAGATGACGCCAAAAGGCGCACAACTCAAGGACAATGCACCATCAGAGTATGAGAGCTCGGGGCAAGCATCTACACTATGGGGACCTCATTTGCCAGTAAAAATATGATAATTGGTTCTTTACCCTTCTATCTGGCAACAAAACTGACACCTTTTTGCAAGGAGTCATGTTTACATAGACCGCAATACCTGCAGTCATAAATACAAACAAAAGACATAACTCTGATAATGTGCACTGTCCTTGAAGTTGATTGGTCCACACCCGAGACAGCTTTCCTTCGAGCCTAGTCTCATATGGGTTGGACCAGATGACGCCAAAAGGCGCACAACTCAAGGACAATGCACCATCAGAGTATGAGAGCTCGGGGCAAGCATCTACACTATGGGGACCTCATTTGCCAGTAAAAATATGATAATTGGTTCTTTACCCTTCTATCTGGCAACAAAACTGACACCTTTTTGCAAGGAGTCATGTTTGCATAGACCGCAATACCTGCAGTCATAAATACAAACAAAAGACATAACTCTGATAATGTGCACTGTCCTTGAAGTTGATTGGTCCACACCCGAGACAGCTTTCCCTCGAGCCTAGTCTCATATGGGTTGGACCAGATGACGCTCGAAGGAAAGCTGTCTCGGGTGTGGACCAATCAACTTCAAGGACAGTGCACATTATCAGAGTTATGTCTTTTGTTTGTATTTATGACTGCAGGTATTGCGGTCTATGCAAACATGACTCCTTGCAAAAAGGTGTCAGTTTTGTTGCCAGATAGAAGGGTAAAGAACCAATTATCATATTTTTACTGGCAAATGAGGTCCCCATAGTGTAGATGCTTGCCCCGAGCTCTCATACTCTGATGGTGCATTGTCCTTGAGTTGTGCGCCTTTTGGCGTCATCTGGTCCAACCCATATGAGACTAGGCTCGAAGGAAAGCTGTCTCGGGTGTGGACCAATCAACTTCAAGGACAGTGCACATTATCAGAGTTATGTCTTTTGTTTGTATTTATGACTGCAGGTATTGCGGTCTATGCTAACATGACTCCTTGCAAAAAGGTGTCAGTTTTGTTGCCAGATAGAAGGGTAAAGAACCAATTATCATATTTTTACTGGCAAATGAGGTCCCCATAGTGTAGATGCTTGCCCCGAGCTCTCATACTCTGATGGTGCATTGTCCTTGAGTTGTGCGCCTTTTGGCGTCATCTGGTCCAACCCATATGAGACTAGGCTCGAAGGAAAGCTGTCTCGGGTGTGGACCAATCAACTTCAAGGACAGTGCACATTATCAGAGTTATGTCTTTTGTTTGTATTTATGACTGCAGGTATTGCGGTCTATGCAAACATGACTCCTTGCAAAAAGGTGTCAGTTTTGTTGCCAGATAGAAGGGTAAAGAATCAATTATCATATTTTTACTGGCAAATGAGGTCCCCATAGTGTAGATGCTTGCCCCGAGCTCTCATACTCTGATGGTGCATTGTCCTTGAGTTGTGCGCCTTTTGGCGTCATCTGGTCCAACCCATATGAGACTAGGCTCGAAGGAAAGCTGTCTCGGGTGTGGACCAATCAACTTCAAGGACAGTGCACATTATCAGAGTTATGTCTTTTGTTTGTATTTATGACTGCAGGTATTGCGGTCTATGCAAACATGACTCCTTGCAAAAAGGTGTCAGTTTTGTTGCCAGATAGAAGGGTAAAGAACCAATTATCATATTTTTACTGGCAAATGAGGTCCCCATAGTGTAGATGCTTGCCCCGAGCTCTCATACTCTGATGGTGCATTGTCCTTGAGTTGTGCGCCTTTTGGCGTCATCTGGTCCAACCCATATGAGACTAGGCTCGAAGGAAAGCTGTCTCGGGTGTGGACCAATCAACTTCAAGGACAGTGCACATTATCAGAGTTATGTCTTTTGTTTGTATTTATGACTGCAGGTATTGCGGTCTATGCAAACATGACTCCTTGCAAAAAGGTGTCAGTTTTGTTGCCAGATAGAAGGGTAAAGAACCAATTATCATATTTTTACTGGCAAATGAGGTCCCCATAGTGTAGATGCTTGCCCCGAGCTCTCATACTCTGATGGTGCATTGTCCTTGAGTTGTGCGCCTTTTGGCGTCATCTGGTCCAACCCATATGAGACTAGGCTCGAAGGAAAGCTGTCTCGGGTGTGGACCAATCAACTTCAAGGACAGTGCACATTATCAGAGTTATGTCTTTTGTTTGTATTTATGACTGCAGGTATTGCGGTCTATGCAAACATGACTCCTTGCGAAAAGGTGTCAGTTTTGTTGCCAGATAGAAGGGTAAAGAACCAATTATCATATTTTTACTGGCAAATGAGGTCCCCATAGTGTAGATGCTTGCCCCGAGCTCTCATACTCTGATGGTGCATTGTCCTTGAGTTGTGCGCCTTTTGGCGTCATCTGGTCCAACCCATATGAGACTAGGCTCGAAGGAAAGCTGTCTCGGGTGTGGACCAATCAACTTCAAGGACAGTGCACATTATCAGAGTTATGTCTTTTGTTTGTATTTATGACTGCAGGTATTGCGGTCTATGCAAACATGACTCCTTGCAAAAAGGTGTCAGTTTTGTTGCCAGATAGAAGGGTAAAGAACCAATTATCATATTTTTACTGGCAAATGAGGTCCCCATAGTGTAGATGCTTGCCCCGAGCTCTCATACTCTGATGGTGCATTGTCCTTGAGTTGTGCGCCTTTTGGCGTCATCTGGTCCAACCCATATGAGACTAGGCTCGAAGGAAAGCTGTCTCGGGTGTGGACCAATCAACTTCAAGGACAGTGCACATTATCAGAGTTATGTCTTTTGTTTGTATTTATGACTGCAGGTATTGCGGTCTATGCAAACATGACTCCTTGCAAAAAGGTGTCAGTTTTGTTGCCAGATAGAAGGGTAAAGAACCAATTATCATATTTTTACTGGCAAATGAGGTCCCCATAGCACAGAGATCTTATTCAGGCGACGGAAATCGACACAAAATTGCAGGGACCCGTCCTGCTTTTTAACGAGCACAATAGGCGCTCCCCAAGGACTGGAGGAAGGCGAAATAATGTCGGCTTCTAGCATATCGTTAACTGCCGACTGAACATGTTCCTTCTCAGCAGGACTCAGTCGGAAGGGATTTTGCCTGACCGGTGCCGCATCGCCCGTTTCAATGTGGTGGCGTAGCAGGTCCGTGCACCCAATGTCATACTTATGTTTACTGAAGACATCCGAAAATTCAATGAGCAACCCGCGCAGCGCACCCAACGGTACCGCTGACAAATCATCAGAGTCCGCGCACAGCGAATCAACCCAATCGAGGTCCTCCTTCAATGTAACGTTTTCCGTGGGACTCGCATCCGCCTGCGCAACCAGCCTCTCCTCCGCAGGGACCCGCGCCGCGTGAGCTAGCACGGTGCCCTGCTGAATGATGGCCGGCCGCGCACCAGCGTTTAAAACCATCACAAACGGATCCCTGTCAGCCCCCACCAAAGTGTGAGCCACCGACAAATCGAGACCACCAACAGCCCTATTAGAAGGACCCAAAAGCATGCCCTGTTCAGAGGCCTCCTTCACCCATGGCTTCCGCAACCGGAGGGGAATTAACATTTGTGAACCCGGGGGCACGTGCATGGTCTGTGTCGCTAACGCCTGTATGGTAGCGCACGCCGTCCGAATTTCATTAGGGCTCGTCAAAAATGAAATACGGCGACCCGATGGTAGTTCAATGCAACGCTGATCAATGAGAATTTTGATGGGCATTTTTGCCAAAAAATCAGTGCCCAATAGACAAGGGACCGCCAGGGAGGACGAAACAAAAACGGGTCCCGACAATTTGATATCACCAATGCAAATGGACGCCCTAATCTGACCGATAATGCCCAATGATCCCCCGTTAGCGGCGTAAAATGGCACATCCACCGGAAGAAGCGGACGACATTGTACAGGGAGAATATTATAAATGAGATCCGATATAATAGTCGCCGATGCCCCCGTGTCCACTAACACCCTGACCTCGACCCCATCAATAGATCCGGTAACGACGGATGAACCCGCTGAGGCAGCCACTATTCTGTGCCCCAACTCCGACCATTTAATGTCTCCCCGGTCCCGGCCGAATCGCCCTCTCTGAACCGAATCCCCGAACTCTACTCGGCTCTCCCCCGCCGCAACGCGACGACCCATATGTGCCGAGTATGCGGGCCGAGCATGTGAGGTGCCGCGACTTGCCGGGGTTTGCAGGGACGACTTGGGGCCTTGGTCGTCGTCCAGCCGAGGTCCCATGGCGCGCTGACGTGGGGCGCGGCAACCGGAGGCCACGTGGCCCCGGACGCCGCAGTTATAGCAGGTGATGACAGTCGTCGGAGATCTCGGTTGCTCCAGCTTGCGGGCCGCTCGCAGAGGCGAACGACCCCCCGATCTCCAGTCCCCCGGTCGTCCCGCGATGAACGCCTCCTCTCGTGGGCTGACGACTTGGGGCACGGTGACAACTGGGCCCGGAGTTGAGGCCACGGCAGCGTTGCAGACGACACCCTGTTTACGTTGAAGGACCTCGTGCGCTTGTATGCTTGTGGCGACCCGTAAGGATGAAATATCGGTCTCATCGGCCGTGTTAATGGGGACCCCCAGGTCCTGCGCCAACTTGAGCAGCTGCTCCAAAACCATGGCATCTTGGCCCTCCTCGTCCATACGAGGGAACGCGGCGTCGGCGAGAGCAAGCAACGCCGTGCGGTAGGCGAGCACGGTCTCCGTGTCCGCCTTCCGTCTTGCATAAAAATGATGGCGGCACGCGGAGGGAGGACCATAGACCTTGGCCATGAGAGCCAGCGCATCTTTGAGCGTGGAGCGGTCCGACCTGCGTGCGGACGTGAAGGCCGCGAGCGCGTTGTCATCCAGCATGGCAGGCAGTGCCCGCAGTGCCGTAGCGTCGGACCAGGCGGACATCTCCTGATGCGCCAAAAATCTGCGCTGAAATTGGCTCCAATCCCCGCCTTCCGCCTTGAAGGCTGACAACGTGGGAAGGCGCTGCTGAAAAATGAAGTCGTCCTCCTCCTCGTGCTTCCTCTCTGCCACCCCGTCGGTGTGTAAGATGGCGGCCCCATCGGCGGGTGTGTGATGGCGGTCCGCCGCGCGCGTTGGTGACGTCAGCGGGCGCGCATGGAGAACCGCTGCCACGTGGTGATGGCCGTTCCCGCCAAAAGTCGGTGCAGATTAAATGGCGGCCATCGCCAAATCGTTTTGGCGGGAATCTGCAGGGCGACCCTGCAGAACGTCGGCCGCCGTTCCCGCTCCTCCCGACGAGCTGATCTCCGCCAAGATGGACGCGGCGGCGAGCAGCAGCTCCGCCAGACGGGAGTGCGCTTCGCGAAGCACGGCGTCAGTCCCCCGTGGCTCGTCCGGCGCCGTCGGCGGATCCTGCCCCGTGGGCAACTCCTCTTCCTCACCCCCCGATGCCAGTTGACCCGCGTCGTCGAGGTTGTCCCCGTGGTCAATCCCTTGGGTCCGACGGTTCCTCCTTGTATCCATGCTTGGAAGACCGTTTCACTTCTGACGCCAGTTGAAGTATGGGAATTGACGGCAGGAACTTCTTGACGGGAACACACTTTTATTAAATCTTTACGTATCAAAATACAACGTGTAGTCTCCTTCTCTGACTTCACACTCCCCTACTCTCGTGTAAACTCTAGGTCTCTGGCTACACACGATACCCTTCACTCGTGTAGACCCTATGCCTCTGGCTACACAATACACTCGACTCGTGTAGACCCTATGTCCCTGGCTACACACACTGCATTCGGCTCGTGTAGACCTTATGCCTCTGGCTACACACACTACACTCGCCTCTGGGTTACACAGAGTCCCGGTCCCGTTAGGACAGCGGGACTAGGTACCGCAGGGCCCTAGGTCTTCATCCCCGTCTTCATTCTTCGCTGGTTACACACTGCCCTCACGCCTGTGTGCATCCCCTTTTATAGCCCCTGCTCACGAGAGGCGGAGCTGATGCGTACTTCAACGTGAGCATCGCTCCTTAATGAACCAATCACGACGCACTCTCTCTACGATCCGTTTTCCCCAGCGCGTGTTAACACTCCTCCACCAATCACACAGCGCTGCCACCCGATCACTCCCTCACAGCACGTCACCGGCCCACAGCCAATCAGTACCCCGTAACCCACGACCCCGCGCTGACCCCTGATCCTCCACCGTCAGCGCGCGTCACCACCTACACAACCAATCATCACGCGCTGGCATACGATCTCTAATCCCAGCGCGTATCACCTCTACACATACATACTAGCTGTACTACCCGGCTTCGCCCGGGACTTGTATCCACCACGGCCGGCCGCCTTTGTCTCCCCAGTGGCGATGTTCACACACGACAGCAGTTACGCGTTTGAGGCTGAGTCGACCTAGGGGAGGCCCATGTCCGTTTCAAATAATCGTCAGCGGTGGTGGGCGTGAGTTGGAATGGAACTGGGGTCGCTCAACCAGCTTAATGCCTATTTGTACAAAGAACATATAAAGAATCGATGATAATAACCAGGCTACAGTCCACATTATAGACTGCCAGTACACGCAGTCAGCTTCATAAGCAGGCTAGAGTGTACATGATAGAGTGGCAGTACGCTCACCGAGCTTAATAAGCAGGCTACAGTCTACATGATAGACTGGCAGTACGCTGACCCAGCTTAATGACTATTTGTACAGTGAACATTTAAGTAATCGATTGTTGGCGCGTATGGTCCGAAATCCACACACACAGACAGACAGACATCTACGATTTTATATATATAGATGAGCAGAGTGTGATTCTAATACGACCACACTGTGATTCTAATGCTTCTAATGAGATTATAATACCTTACCTCCGTTTATATGGTTCTAAATCTAAACACTAGTTCATAGTCTTCTTGGTTCTTTCGGTAAAGTCACGTAGAAGAGACGTAATAAAATAAATCTCATTAGAAGTATTAAAATCGCACTCTACAGATATGTATGTAAATGATCTGTTCAATCGATCCGGGGGTCGGATATATGAACTCTGGGGGGTACGGGACATGAATCGCATTCAAATTTTAGAATAACAATATGGTCGTATTAGCAAATTACTGTACTTGAATGTATGTTATGTGCAAATGCAAATCGTTAGTCGTAAATGCGAGGGAGGGGTTAAGAGGTGCACGTTTAATCCAGTGTTAACATTTATTTTAGCATCATATTTAAGGACACTGTTGATAATAATTCGTCTGGACATGGCACATGCCTTGTTCTACTCGATCAACCAAAATTAGTACAATGTCGGTCATACAGGAGTGTGATTTCATTCATGAGTAGTATTCACAGAGCCCCGATGACACTAACCTACCTAAAGTTATGGTTAAACAAAGTAATCTTGAGTGACTTAATTCTCAGCTCAGACATGATCATCGCAATAATTTCCAAAGAAGTGTGGGGTCCTGCGAGAGCAGGTCCTGACTCCAAACAGCTGGGCAGCAGAATCGGAAGTAGCTGCGTCGCCCTCGAAATGTGATGTTGCTGCTGTTGTTGTCGCTGCTGTTGTTGCTTCTGTTGCTGTGATATACGCAGGGAGGTGGTGTTCCGTGATGGGATGACGCCTTTGATTAAAGCCTCTGATCAAACTCACCCGATTGACGCCCTTGATCGTCGCATTTGATCAACTCTGATATTGTATACTCTCACATGTTAAGCTCTATCATAGTGAAACATGATATTTTAACCTATGAACTACAACCTATCCATTGTAACGCTGTAAAAGAATATTACCCATTGGGTTTCACTCCCTCGTCGAGAAGGCCGCTCTCTTCCTTTTCTAAAGTTATATGCTAATTTATCTGCATTCACTTTAAATCGAGGACAAAGTTTTTCCATTTATTCAAAATAAGCGCACAATTACACACTGAGATGCACTTACATATTCATGCATGAAGCACAATGGGCACATTACCCTTCGGTATGTTAATGGACATGCGGATTGTACCTTCCAAAATTAACAATCGAATGCAAATATCCTGAAAGACAAAGGATTGGATCCTGGGGGGGAGTTATAAAGCAGCTCAGAAGCAGAGCTCAATGCCATTTGGAGAGGGAACTTGATGAGTTTGGACGCTCGACTCATCGCTCTGCTGATCGCCCTTCAACCGCGAGACAACGCAGCCTGGCGAGCACAATTGCTGTGTCGACAGTTAGGCGACTTTGCGTCGGGAGAGTTCGTGGCGACATCTTCAGACGGGTTCCAGACATCGATATACCGTGAATCTGCAAGTAAGTGTCTATTTTCGCGGATAAACTCTTAAACGTGTTCGTCGTCAAATTAGCGGGATTTTTTGGCGTCTCGGTTAGACGCGAGTGTCGTTCTTGTTTTAGCAGTTAACAAAATCTAAAACTCAACGCTAAACATCCTTGCGGCCGATAGCGTACTTTTGACTCGATAACACCGCTGCTGTTACTACGCTCACATGGAGCAGAGACGCTCTCCACAGCCCCACGCACACGGAGGCAAGAAGCCATTCAATTGCTCTGTGTGTGGGAAGTCCTTTTCACGGCCATCACATCTTCAGAGACACCAGAGAACACACACGGGCGAGAAGCCATTCCTGTGCCCATGTATGTGGGAAGGCATTTGCACACTCGGTAAATCTTCAAGACCATCAGAGAACACACACGGGCGAGAAGCCATTCCTATGCCCTGTGTGTGGGAAGGCATTTGCACAATCGTCAACTCTTCAAGACCATCGGAGAACACACACGGGCGACAAGCCGTTCCTGTGCTCTGTGTGTGGGAAGACATTTGCACGCTCATCAACTCTTCAAAATCATAAGAAAACACACACGGGCGAGAAGCCATTCCTGTGCTCTGTGTGTGGGAAGACATTTGCACACTCATCAAAACGGAAGAGGCATCAGAAGGTCCACGATGATAGGAAGCTGAAATCAAAAGCTGAAATTCAAGGTGCTGCAATGAGTCCTGAAGATAATTCCACCTTCGATCCCATGCAGTTGGATCCCGAGAGATGGCTGGATGTAATGGAGTGGCTCGAGGATCAAACCGAGAGCTAGTGGTGACTGAAATATAATGTTGCATGCGGTTATAGCTATGAAGCTGTCTTGGGTACGTTTGTGTGTAATTCTGACCCTTTGGTTTTGCAGTTTATTGACGTGCAGGTAGTGATTACTTGGTGAAGTGGTGTGATGAGCAGTGGTTGTGAGATGGTTTAATTCCAGACAATATTGTTGTGTTTAAGTCTTCCTGTTGAGCTAAAGTTGGAATGCATCTTTTTACGTTTTTTTTTCAAGTATAAAGCTTTTTTTGGTTGGTAATAATCGACTTTAGGATGACGCGTTCGTTGGACTTCAACATAGACGAACAGTGAACAAACGTGGTGAACTAATAAGGAAATCATGGGGAATGATACTTTAACGCTTTGGTATTCCTGGAACGGATATGGTTTGCATTGTACTGTAACTGTTTGAACATAGAACATAATACCTATTCGGTTGGAGTTTTAACGTAAAAATTATTGCAGATTAATAAAAACGTATTTTAACAAATGTTTGTCCGTTTATTTATTTTACAATGTTCATAGCAAAAACGTGTTTTAAGCGAGTTTCAGGTGGAAGATCTTCGTCACACAAATCTGCCCTTAACCGGCAGCATCTTGGCTGTCTCTCCATTAACATGTGTCCCTGGAGGGGAAAGGTCCCCATTACAAATCTATTCGCAACGTTACGGTCCCTAATCATCAAGTATGACATGTGAACTGTAACACTATCAACGATAACAAAATCATTAAAATACAATAATCTATTAACTAGTTTCATCATTTATAACACCAAAAACAGAGGTACGGTATTATTAGTTTTGAGCAACATAAATGGAGGTTCGTGATTATAATCGCATAATAATAATTATAATCGCACTGTGATAATGCTCATTCATGGTCATTGCAATTATTTCCAAATCCGTGTGGGGTCCCACGAGGACAGGGCACGGCCAAAAAACTCACATAATTAACTCACACTGTTATTAGAAGTATATTATCGCACTCTGCTCATATGTATGTAAAATTTACGTTCAATCGAACCGCGGATCGGATATGCGAACTGTTGGGGGTGCAGGGTTAGCATCGCATTACAATTCTTAGAATAACAATATAGTCGTATGAGCATTTTGCTTTGATTGATTGTATGTTATGCGCAAGTGCAATCGTTAGTCGTAAATACGAGGCAGGGATTAATAGGTACACGTTGCATCCAGTGTTAACGTTTATTTTAGCATTTTTACACACACAGTTATGGTTAAACAAAGTCCTCTTTAGCCACTTAATTCTCAGCTCAGACATGATCATCGCAATAATTTCCAACGACGTGTGGGGTCCCGCGAGAGCAGGGCCCGGCTACAAAAAAGGTGCTGAAATGAGTCCTGAAGAAGATTCCACCTTCGAGCCCATAAAGTTAGATCCCGAGAGATGGCTGGATGTAATGGAGTGGCTCGAAAGTCAAATCTAAAGCAACGGATAACTGAAATTATTTTGGGTTTGGTGAGACATATTAAGCCACATTGTGTGCAATTGTGTATGTTTTAGACCAAGTAATAGGTTACAATTGATGTATCAGTGATTTTGATACTCGAGTTTTGCAGTTTGTTAGAATATTTCGTCACGTGCAGTTGGTGGTTTCTGATATCGAATTACTTGCTGAAGTGGTGCGAGGAGTAGTGTTTGTGAGACCGTCCAATTCCTGACAATCTTGTCGTGGTCAAGTGTTCCTGTTGGAATGAGTCTGTAGTTACAACTTTACTCGATATATTTTACTTGTTTTTTCCTTGATATCGCTTTTTTGGATGGTAATAAGCGACTTTAGATAACTGATTTCAGGATTCCACCTTCGATCGTATTTAAATCACACTCTGCGCATATGTATGTATAGTGGACGTGCAAACGAACTGTGCTCGTATGTATGTATGTAATATGCATCTATGGCCTTTGGACATGCGAACCGGTGGTCGGATATGCGAACGGGGGGTGCAGGATTATGATCGGATTAAAACGATTAGAATATCACTATGGTAGTATTAGAATTACACTGAGCTAGAATGTATGTTAAATGTAGATGCACATCGGGAGTCGTAAATGCGGCCTGGGTGGTGCCAGATTTAGAATCGCATCAAAATTATTAAAATCGCACCATGCTCGTATTAGAATCAAGCTGCCCACTGCTGGTAGAATGTTCCATCTCAATGGAACCGAATAGCAATATACATCTTCTTGGTTCTTTCGGTAAAGTCACGTAGAAGGGAAGTAATAAAATAATAAAAATAAAACATAATAAAATAATTCTCACGACGTTTCGGCCACAACGCAAGCAGCCGTCCTCAGGTGGAGAACAGGTCCGTCAAGTAGACAGAGTCTGTATGTCACGCTCCAGGCTTGGAGCGACTATTTATGCTGGGATGGAGGATCGAAGAGCGTCTTGACAAAATAATTTGCATATCAAGAGGAGTTTAGCATATTTATGGGAAATGCAGATATGTGATTTGCATTACTTGTGAAATGCGTAGGAGGTGGGCGGGGGGTTTCAAAGTCATTATGTCCGTGCATTATGCAGGATTAGCAGCATCAAAGGGAGGGATTAAGGTCAGAATTAATAATATACAGTATTGATATTGGGTGTGAAGCCTTCAAGCGCAACCTTGCGCATTTTGACCTGGTTCTCGACGTCCGTCCCTCGCCCATGGTAGATTCTTGTGCATTTCGGGGCGTCAAGGGTTCGCACCACAGCCTTGAAGGATTAGGCAGGTCCCTGGCTTCTTTTGAAGAATATGACCAGGATCCAGGCACCGGTTCCTCGCACGTGGCGGATCCTTGAGGCACCCCGGGCCTCTGGGGCTCGGAAACTGTGGGCGTCACAACACATTTCCTTTTGGCGTACGGTTTCCGTTGCCGAGCGCCCCACCACGTCGGACACACCAGACTTGGGCTGTACAGGACATGGGGATGAGCTGTCTGGGTGGGGACGGACATAAGTCTTGAGGCGCGATGGGTGGATGAACCAACGGCGACGTCCTAAATACATTCGTACACACTGCAGCCATTTCACCTCTATGACTTCTACCGTACCTGTCAATTGACTGAGCAACTTGGGGATATACCCGGTGGCACCTGTGGGCAAACAAGCATGCCCTGTCCCCGACCGCCCATGGAAGCACGTGTTTCCACCGCCCCGTGTTCTTTTCATTAGCGGCTTGCAGAAAGTAGAGCCCGTGTCGTAATCGGGGTCTGTGCTGAAGTCGGGGCTCGGAGTCAGGTGGAACGCGGAGCCAGGGGCAAGGGAGTCGGGATAGGACAGAGCGCAGCGCCAGGGCTGGAGGTGGCTGCGCTCCTCGGCCGGCCGTGTTGGCTGAGCCCACGGCCGGCGCAGAGGAGGCAGCACGGGGCAGCCGACTGTGTCGGGGGCACCAGTGGGACCGAGCCCGGCAGCCCTCACCCCTGGGGAGTTGGTACACCTGGTGTATGTCAATAACTTTAATAAACGCTCGGCGAAAGCCCTTACACCTCACATTCGTCTCCGAGTGCATCCTGGGAACTTCTCTACATATGTATAATAGTGTACGGGCATGTGAACTGTAATATGTATGCTAACTGGGGCGTGCAGGATTAGGAATTCAATGAAAATTATTAAAATAACACTATGGTGGTATTAAAATTACACTGAGCTAGAGTGTATGTTATATGTAGATACGCATTGGGAGTCGTAAATGCAAACTGGGAGGTTCTCGGTTTAGAATGTCATCAATTAGTATAATAACAACGTGGTCCTATTAGAATCACGCTATCTACAGCTGCCGATGTTCGGGTGGCAGCCGTCGATTCGGGCTCTGCTCTTTCTTTCCTCGCCTGGATGGTGCCGCAGGACGCAGCATCTCTGAAGGTGTTGCAGTTGTTGCTGTTGCAGTTGTTGCTGCTGCAGTTGCTGCAGTTGTTGCTGTTGCAGTTGTTGCTGCTGTTGTTGCTGCTGCTGTTGCAGTTGTTGCTGTTGTCGCTGCTGCTGTTGTTGCTGCTTAATATGCTTCAGTTCCAGTGGTGTTCCGTGATGGGATAACAAACTTTGATCAAATACTTTTATCAAACGAGTCATTACAATTGTAACGATTCATAATTGCAGGGGCTTATGTTGGGTTTGTGCGATTATTTTATATAGTCATACTGAATATTGCTATTTGATGCCATTGAGATGGAACATTCATCCAGCAGTGGACAGCTTGATCCTAATACCACCAAAGTGTGATCCTGCACCTTCCGTTTCACATATCCCACCCTTGGTTCGCACGTCCATATTACATACATACATGTTACATACATACATGTTACATAATACATATTACATACATATATTCATGCATATTACATACAGACATGTTACATACTTACGAGCATAGTGTGATTCTTAGAGGACCACGGTGTGAAGCTAAGAATTCGAATGAGATATGAATAGCACACTTCAATGTGCGGTGTTCTAATCTGTAACACTATTTTATGATGTTATTTTATAGCGTTAAATGTATCGCTCATAGCTTATATTGTTAGAGTTCACAACATTTTAGTTTACTATAACACTAGTTTGTAGTGTTATTTTAAAACGTTACAATGTATAGCTCATAGTTTAAAGGTTATATTGTTAGAGTTTATATTGTTAGAGTATGCAATGTGAGTTTACAATTTGAGAGTTTGTGGACGTGCCCTGTTCTCGTGGGACTCGACACGGATTTGGAAATATTTGCTATGATCATGTCTGAGCTGGGATGAGCGATTAATGTTTACTTTGATTAATCATAACTGTGTGTATGTTAGTGCAATCGGGGCTTAGTGAATACTGCTCATGAATGAACTTTCGGATATAAATTGAAATCATGTTGGTAGAACAAGTCGCCTGCCTTTTCTAGACGAATTGTGGCCGGGTGATGAGACGGGTTCTGAAACAATGGAGTTAAACACTCGCTGCTTGGCCCCGTCGACAGCAGCGAAGGCTGTCATATACCGCCCCATTTACGAGTTGGCTGTATGATGTGTATAGTTGAAGGTGCTAGGTGTTGTCTTCTTCTAACAGATACTAACGTGCGTGTGTTGTCTGTTTTTACGATTTGTCCATTGATGTTGGTTTATTTTTATTGCGGCGTTTTTTTGTTGAGTTCTGTCAGTGTTGCAGTTTGTTTAAGAATTCGTCACGTGAGCGTGGTGTTTTGCTTCTCTTTTTCACAATTTGTGATTGTTATAATAATTGTAACGATTCATAATCTGATGAGTTAATAATTAGTTTGTGCGTGTATTTATATAAATATATTCCGTCTTTTGTTATTCGATGACATCTAGCAGTGAAAATCGTGATTGTAATATGACCATGTTGTAATTGTAATAATTTTTTATAAGATCCTTGCACGTACCCTATACAAACATATGAGCAGAGTGCGATTCTTATACGACCACACTGTGATTCTAATGCTTCTAATGATATTATAATACCTTACCTCCGTTTATATGGTTATAAATTAAAACACTAGTTTATAATCTTTCAATGTTTAGTGTTATCGTTTATAGTATTACAGTTTACATGTTATAGAGTACAGTTTATCCCCGACATACTTCGGGATTAGTGACTGGTACGTTGATGAACGATTAACTACGGGGACCTTTCCCCTCAAGGAACGCGTGTTAATCGGGTAGACAGCCAAGATGCTGCCGGTTAAGGGCACACTTGTGTGACGGAGATCCTCCACCTGAAATTATCTTAACATGTTATTGCTAGGAACATTATAAAATAAAGACCGTACGAAACATTTGTTAAAAATACATTTTTATTCATCTGCAAACATTTTTACGTCCTATGTTCACACATTTCCAGTACAATGCAACCCATTTCCGTTCCAGGAAAACCAAAGCGTTAAAGTATCATTCCCCATGATTTCCTTATTAGTTCACCACATGTGTTCACTGTGCGTCTATGTTGAAGTCAAGGCCATATATCCAACGAACGCGTCATCAATGTTCATCCTGAAATCGGTTATCTAAAGTCGATTAATACCAATAAAAAAAAAGATATATACTTGAAAAAACCCGTTTAAAATGTTGAGTAAAGATGTACCTACACACGCATTCCAACTTTAGCTCAACAGGGACACCTAACGACTACAATTGAACCCTCTCACAACCAGTGCTCATCACACCACTTCGGCAAGTAATCCCATAACATTACAAACCACCACTGTGCACGTCATTAAACTCTCACAAAAACTGTAAAACTAAAATTACACACAAAAGTACTCGATACGGCTTAATAGGTATAACCACATGACATATATTTTTTCAGTCACCCCGAGCTCTCTGGTTGATCCTCGAGCCACTCCATTACATCCAGCCATCTCTCGGGATCCAATTGCATGGGATCGAAGGTGGAAACTTCTTCAGGACTCATTGCAGCACCTTGAATTTCAGCTTTTGATTTCAGTTTCCTATCATTGTGGACCTTCTGATGCCTGTAAAGAGTTGACGACTGTGAAAATGTCTTTCCACACGCAGGGCACAGGAATGGCTTCTCGCCCGTGTGTGTTCTCTGGTGACTCTGAAGATGTGAAGACTGTGCAAATGTCTTCCCACACAGAGGGCACAGGAATGGCTTCTCGCCCGTGTGTGTTTTCTCATGATCTTGAAGAGTTGATGCCTGTGCAAATGTCTTCCCACACAGAGGGCACAGGAATGGCTTCACGCCCGTGTGTGTTCTCTGGTGGTTTTGAAGAGTTGATGAGTGTGCAAATGCCTTCCCACACACAGAGCACGGGAATTGCTTCTCGCCCGTGTGTGTTCTCTGGTGTCTCTGAAGATGTGATGGCCGTGAAAATGCCTTCCCACACACAGAGCAATTGAATGGCTTCTTGTCTCCGTGTGCGTGAGGCTGTGGAGAGCGTATCTGCTCCATGTGAGTGTAGTAACAGTAGCGGTGTTATCGAGGCAAAAGTACGCTATCGTCCGCAAGGATGTTTAGCGTTTTTTGTTAACTGCTAAAACAAGAACGACGCTCGCGTCTAACCGAGACGCAAAAAAATGCCGCTTATTTGACGACGAACACGTTTAAGAGTTTGTCCGCGAAAAAAGACACTTACTTGGAGATTCACGGTATATCGATGTCTGGAACCCGTCTGAAGATGTCGCCACGAACTCTCCCGACGCAAAGTCGACTCGGCAATTGTGCTCGCCAGGCTGCGTTGTCTCGCGGTTGAAGGGCGTTCAGCAGAGCGACGAGTCGAGCGTCCAACCTCATCAAATTCCCTCTCGAAATGGTATTGAGCTCTGCTTTTGAGCCGCCTTATAACTTCCCCCCTAGGATCCAATCCTTTGTCTTTCAGGATATTTGCATTCGATTGTTAGTTTTGGAAGGTACAATCCGCATGTCTATTAACATACCGAAAAGTAATGTGCCCATTGTGCTTCATGCATGAATATGTAAGTGCATCTCAGTGTGTAATTGTGCGCTTATTTTGAATAAATGGAAAAACATTGTCCTCGATTTAAAGTGAATGCAGAGAAATTAGCATGTAACTTTATAATAGGAAGAGAGCGGCCTTCTCGACGATGGAGTGAAACCCAATAGGTAATATTCTTTTACAGCGTTACAATGGATAGGTTGTACTTCATAGGTTATAATATTATGTTTCACTATGATAGAGCTTAACATGTGAGAGTATACAATATCAGAGTTGATCAAATTCGACGATCAAGGGCGTCAATCGGGTGAGTTTGGTCAGAGGCTTTAATCAAAGGCGTCATCCCATCACGGAACACCACCTCCCTGCGTATATCACAGCAACAGAAGCAATACAGCAGCAACAACAGCAGCGACAACAACAGCAGCAACATCACATTTCGAGGGCGACGCAGCTACTTCCGATTCTGCTGCCCAGCTGTTTGTAGTCAGGACCTGCTCTCGCAGGACCCCACACTTCTTTGGAAATGATTTCGATGATCATGTCTGAGCTGAGAATTAAGTGACTAAACGTTACTTTGTTTAACCATAACTGTGTGTAGGTTAGTATCTGGGGGCTCAGCGAATACTACTCATGAAAGAACTCGCACTCCTTTATGACCGACATTCTACTAATTTTGGTTGATAGAGACGAACAAGGCACGTGCTATGTCCAGACGAACTTTTATTTCCAATATTGTCCTTAAATATGATGCTAAAATAAACGTTAACACTGGATTAACATGCACCTCTTAACTCCTGCCTCGCATTTACGACTAACAATTTGCATTTACACGTAACATGCAGTCAAGCACAGTAAAATGCTAATACGACAATATTGTTATTCTAGGAATTTGAATTCGATTCTAACCCTGCACCCCCCACAGTTCGCATATCCAACCCCCGGTTCGACGGAACGTTCGCTTTAGATACATATGAGCAGTGTGGTTATAATACTTCTAATTAGATTTGAATACCGTACCTCCGTTTATGGTGGTATAAATTCTAAAACCAGTTTATAGTCGTTTAATATTGAGTGTTATTGTTTATAGTGATACAGCTGAAGTCATAGAGGTGAAACGGCCTAAGTGTGTAGGAATGTAGATAGGGCGTCGCCGTTGGTTCGTCCACCCATCCCGCCTCAAGACTTATGTCCGTCCCCACCCAGACAGCTCATCCCCATGTCCTGTAGAGCCCAAGTCTGGTGTCTCCAACGTGGTGGGGTGCTTGGCAACGGAAACCGTACTCCAAAGGAAATGTGTTGTGTCGCTCACAGTTTGCTAGCCACTGAGGCCCGGGGTGCTTCAAGGATTTCCCACGTGCGAGGAATCGGTGCCTAGAGCCCGGTCATGTTTCTCAAAAGAAGCCAGGGACCTGTATAACCCTTCAAGGCTGTGGTGCGAACCCTTGACGCCCCGAAAGGCACAAGATTTCACCATGGGCGAGGGACCGGCGTCGAGAACCAGGTCAAAATGCGCAAGGTTGCGCTCGTAGGATCCCAGCCCAACACACGGACAATTGAAGGGTCCAGTTGAACAACGTGGAAGCGTGTTAGGATTGTTGTTGTGGTTATTGTGTTGTTTTCTTGTTGTTGACAGGTGAGTGTGGTCACACCGCTTACACCTTACAGTTGAGTATTAAATTTTGATGCAGCTGCTGCCCTGACGCACGTGGTGTCTAAAAACTGTTGTTGATGTAAAGGCAGTGCATCTACTAAGGGACAAGCGGTGACAATAGGATAGAGAGAGTTCAAGAAGGGAAGGCGGGACAACAATACAAACTAGTGTTATTGTAAACTATGAGCGATACATTATAACGCTATAAAATAACATCATAAACTAGTGTTACAGATCAGAACACCTTACATTGAAGTGTGATATAATGACGACGACGAGACAGCAACCAGCCAAAACAGCCCCGAACCTCGTTCCTCCCCCTCTCTCATTCTCAGCG
This sequence comes from Lethenteron reissneri, assembly GCF_015708825.2. Lineage (NCBI taxonomy): Eukaryota > Metazoa > Chordata > Hyperoartia > Petromyzontiformes > Petromyzontidae > Lethenteron > Lethenteron reissneri. The sequence continues at coordinate 57,387 of NW_026890988.1, forward strand.
TGAACCTCCGCCCACACTTGGTCTCGCCTTCCCTTCTCGAACTCTCTCTATCTTGTTGTCACCACTTGTCCCTTAGTTGACGCACTGTCTTTACATCACCCACCTCTATGACCTCTACCTGACCCCGCCATGGGCGGAGCAACTTGGGGACGTACCCGGTGGCACCTGTAGGCAATACAACTATGCCCTGTCCCCCACTGCCCATGGAAGCACGTGACCCGTCGCCCGAGTTATTTTCATTGGCGGCATGCGCTCTGGTGGGGAAAGGTCCTCGTTATGAATCGTTTCGCAAATTTCAGGTCCAGAATACCGAAGTATACCGGGAATCACCTGTACTTAAAAACATGTAAATTGATAACACTATAAACAATAACACTAAACATTAAACGACAAAAAAAATATCAACTGGTTTTATAATTCATAGCACCATAAACGGAGGTACGGTATTTTAATTTTATTAGAAGTATTATAATAGAACTCTACACATGGTTAATTGTCCGTTCAATCGAACCGACGGTCGGATATGTGAACTGTGGGGGGTCGAGGGTAAGAATCGCATTCAAACTTTAGAATGACAATTTGGTCGTATTAGCAAATTACTGTACTTGAATGTGTGTTATGTGCAAATGCAATAAGAATTCGTCTGGACATGGCACGTGCCTTGTTCTACTCGATCAACCAAAATTAGTACAATGTCTTCTTGTTTCTTTCGGTAAAGTCACGTAGAAGGGAAGTAATAAAATAATAAAAATAAAACATAATAAAACAATTCTCACGACGTTTCGGCTACAACGCAAGCAGCCGTCTTCAGGTGAAGAATGAGACACTACCAAACTAGGAGCTTATATATAAGCTGCATTGGGGGTTGAAGAGCGCCTTAACAAAAAGAATGTGCATGTGAAGAGGGATTTAGCATATTCATGGAAAATGCGTAGGCGTTGGGCGGGGGGGTGTCAAAGTCATATTATGCCCATGCATTATGCAGGATCAGCAGCAACCAAGGGGGGTGCAGGGATTAGCAGTAACAAAGGAAAGGAATGTTAATGATATGTAGCTGCAGTTACTCAACAACACGTAGAAAACTAAAGTATAAACTACATAAAAAACTAAAGTATAAACTGCATCGCACCATCAGTATACTTACTATACTCTATAATAAGCTGAGTTACTAACAGCAAGTAATACATTACAATTTTACCTCGTAAAAATTCTATAATATGCTTCCATCTAAACCTTATTCTCTTACATCACACGAGCATATACCGTACTATATACTGCCATAGATAAACCCAACATTAAATTATATACTGTATTGCTGTAAACCAACCTATATCTTATACATTTAATATCACACTATGTATTATTCTACACACCCTAATGTGTATCGAAATGGTTTATTACGTCCTTCCAATGATTGCTGAGCCAGAATCCATCTTCTCGGTTAAAGTTGTCTCTGTGTTTGTATATGTGGATCGCCTCATGAACGAATCTCTCATGATAGCCAGATGGCTTGCAGAGAACCTCTGTCTTGGAGAAGTCAATATCATGTGAGCCCACTGAGTTGTAACAGTGATCTGCCACGGCTGAGGTGTTAGTCCTACCGTGTTTCAGGTCAGCTTTATGTTCACGGATGCGGTCCGAGACATGTCGTTTGGTTTCCCCAATGTAACTGCTACCACAGAGGCAACTTAGTTTGTAGACGCCAGGGTACTGTATGTCTGGAACCACATCTTTTACAGACGGTACCAGATCACGGATTTTATGTACTGTGTTGAATCGGACCTGGATCTTGTGTTTAATCAGGATTTTGGAGATCTTTTTTGTGACCCCAGCAATGTAGGGTAAGGTGATGGTCTTGAAAGGCTCCTCAACAGGATCCTTCTTGATGGTTGGAGTGATGGCTTTGCGGATTGTATAGTCGGAGTAACCATTTGCCTTAAGAGCTTGGCGTACGTGTTTGAGTTCACTGGAAATGTGTTCATGGTCGGAGATGCATTGGGCTCTATGATATAGAGTCTTGATGAGGGAATTCTTCTGAGATGGATGGTGGTGGGAATCCGGTTTTAGATAAGCATCCGTGTGGGTGGCTTTCCTGTAGACAGAGTGGCTCATTGAACCATCAGGTCTCCTTTTGATTAGGACATCCAAAAAGGGTAGCATGCCATCATTTTCGACTTCCATGGTGAATCTGATGGCTGGGTGTATGGAATTGATGTGGTCGAGAAATTGGTCTAGAGCAGGCCGGCCATGTGGCCAGATGACAAAAGTGTCGTCTACGTACCTCTTCCATAAGGTCGGGCGTAGAGTGGCAGTCTGGATGGCGTCCGTCTCAAATTTCTCCATGAAGATGTTGGCTACAACCGGAGATAGGGGGGAGCCCATTGGGGTGCCCTCAATTTGCTTGTAGAAGGTTCCATTCCAGGTGAAGTATGTATTGGTTAAGCAGTGTCTCACCAGGGGGGGTACCCCAGCATTCAGTCCTTGATGAACCAAGTCTTCAATGATTGCGATGGTGTCAGGCACAGGTACCTTGGTGAACAAGGAAACCACATCAAAACTGACAAGCAGGTCGTCTGGGGACAGGGCAATCCCCTTGATTGTCGATACCAGGTCAGTAGAGTTTAGTACTGCAGAGGTGGTTTTTCCAGTGAAAGGCCGTAGGATTTCGGACAAAAAACGAGCCAGTTTGTAAGTGGGGGAGTTGATAGTAGAGACAATGGGACGAAGAGGTGTATCTTCTTTATGTATCTTTGGCAAGCCGTACAATACAAAGATACATAAAGAAGATACACCTCTTCGTCCCATTGTCTCTACTATCAACTCCCCCACTTACAAACTGGCTCGTTTTTTGTCCGAAATCCTACGGCCTTTCACTGGAAAAACCACCTCTGCAGTACTAAACTCTACTGACCTGGTATCGACAATCAAGGGGATTGCCCTGTCCCCAGACGACCTGCTTGTCAGTTTTGATGTGGTTTCCTTGTTCACCAAGGTACCTGTGCCTGACACCATCGCAATCATTGAAGACTTGGTTCATCAAGGACTGAATGCTGGGGTACCCCCCCTGGTGAGACACTGCTTAACCAATACATACTTCACCTGGAATGGAACCTTCTACAAGCAAATTGAGGGCACCCCAATGGGCTCCCCCCTATCTCCGGTTGTAGCCAACATCTTCATGGAGAAATTTGAGACGGACGCCATCCAGACTGCCACTCTACGCCCGACCTTATGGAAGAGGTACGTAGACGACACTTTTGTCATCTGGCCACATGGCCGGCCTGCTCTAGACCAATTTCTCGACCACATCAATTCCATACACCCAGCCATCAGATTCACCATGGAAGTCGAAAATGATGGCATGCTACCCTTTTTGGATGTCCTAATCAAAAGGAGACCTGATGGTTCAATGAGCCACTCTGTCTACAGGAAAGCCACCCACACGGATGCTTATCTAAAACCGGATTCCCACCACCATCCATCTCAGAAGAATTCCCTCATCAAGACTCTATATCATAGAGCCCAATGCATCTCCGACCATGAACACATTTCCAGTGAACTCAAACACGTACGCCAAGCTCTTAAGGCAAATGGTTACTCCGACTATACAATCCGCAAAGCCATCACTCCAACCATCAAGAAGGATCCTGTTGAGGAGCCTTTCAAGACCATCACCTTACCCTACATTGCTGGGGTCACAAAAAAGATCTCCAAAATCCTGATTAAACACAAGATCCAGGTCCGATTCAACACAGTACATAAAATCCGTGATCTGGTACCGTCTGTAAAAGATGTGGTTCCAGACATACAGTACCCTGGCGTCTACAAACTAAGTTGCCTCTGTGGTAGCAGTTACATTGGGGAAACCAAACGACATGTCTCGGACCGCATCCGTGAACATAAAGCTGACCTGAAACACGGTAGGACTAACACCTCAGCCGTGGCAGATCACTGTTACAACTCAGTGGGCTCACATGATATTGACTTCTCCAAGACAGAGGTTCTCTGCAAGCCATCTGGCTATCATGAGAGATTCGTTCATGAGGCGATCCACATATACAAACACAGAGACAACTTTAACCGAGAAGATGGATTCTGGCTCAGCAATCATTGGAAGGACGTAATAAACCATTTCGATACACATTAGGGTGTGTAGAATAATACATAGTGTGATATTAAATGTATAAGATATAGGTTGGTTTACAGCAATACAGTATATAATTTAATGTTGGGTTTATCTATGGCAGTATATAGTACGGTATATGCTCGTGTGATGTAAGAGAATAAGGTTTAGATGGAAGCATATTATAGAATTTTTACGAGGTAAAATTGTAATGTATTACTTGCTGTTAGTAACTCAGCTTATTATAGAGTATAGTAAGTATACTGATGGTGCGATGCAGTTTATACTTTAGTTTTTTATGTAGTTTATACTTTAGTTTTCTACGTGTTGTTGAGTAACTGCAGCTACATATCATTAACATTCCTTTCCTTTGTTACTGCTAATCCCTGCACCCCCCTTGGTTGCTGCTGATCCTGCATAATGCATGGGCATAATATGACTTTGACACCCCCCCGCCCAACGCCTACGCATTTTCCATGAATATGCTAAATCCCTCTTCACATGCACATTCTTTTTGTTAAGGCGCTCTTCAACCCCCAATGCAGCTTATATATAAGCTCCTAGTTTGGTAGTGTCTCATTCTTCACCTGAAGACGGCTGCTTGCGTTGTAGCCGAAACGTCGTGAGAATTGTTTTATTATGTTTTATTTTTATTATTTTATTACTTCCCTTCTACGTGACTTTACCGAAAGAAACAAGAAGATGAATCCCTGCAGTCACGAAAGCTTTAAATCGAAAAATAGTACAATGTCGGTCATACAGGAGTGTGATTTCATTCATGAGTAGTATTCACACAGCCCCGATGACACTAACCTACCTAAAGTTATGGTTAAACAAAGTAATCTTGAGTGACTTAATTCTCAGCTCAGACATGATCATCGCAATCATTTCCAAAGACGTGTGGGGTCCTGAGAGAGCAGGTCCCGACTACAAACAGCTGGGCAGCAGAATCGGAAGTAGCTGCGTTGCCCTCGAAATGTGATGTTGCTGCTGTTGTTGTCGCTGCTGTTGAAGCTGCTGTAGTTGCTTCTGTTGCTGTGATATACGCAGGGAGGTGGTGATCCGTGATGGGATGACGCTTTTGATTAAAGCCTCTGATCAAACTCACCCGATTGACGCCCTTGATCGTCGCATTTGATCAACTCTGATATTGTAGACTCTCACATGTTAAGCTCTATCATAGTGAAACATAATATTATAACCTATGAACTACAACCTATCCATTGTACCTATTGGGTTTCACTCCCTCGTCGAGAAGGCCGCTCTCTTCCTTTTCTAAAGTTACATGCTAATTTCTCTGCATTCACTTTAAATCGAGGACAAAGTTTTTCCATTTATTCAAAATAAACGCACAATTACACACTGATATGCACTTACATATGTATGCATGAAGCACAATGACCACATTACCCGTCGCTATGTTAATAGACATGAGGATTGTACCTTCCAAAATTAACAATCGAATGCAAATATCCTGAAAGACAAAGGATTGGATCCTAGGGGGGGGTGTTATAAGGTGGCTCAGAAGCAGAGCTCAATGCCATTTCGAGAGGGAACTTGATGAGGTTGGACGCTCGACTCGTCGCTCTGCTGATCGCCCTTCAACCGCGAGACAACGCAGCCTGGCGAGCACAATTGCTTCGGAGAGTTCGTGGCGACATCTTCAGACGGGTTCTAGACATCGATATATCGTGAATCTCCACGTAAGTGTCTATTTTCGCGGATAAAATCTTAAACGTGTTCGTCGTCAAATTAGCGGGATTTTTTTGCGTCTCGGTTAGACGCGAGTGTCGTTCTTGTTTTAGCAGTTAACAAAATCCAAAACTCGACGCTAAACATCCTTGCGGCCGACAGCGTACTTTTGACTCGATAACACGAACTTTTATTTCCAATATTGTCCTTAAATATGATGCTAAAATAAACGTTAACACTGGATTAACATGCACCTCTTAACTCCTGCCTCGCATTTACGACTAACAATTTGCATTTACACGTAACATGCAGTCAAGCACAGTAAAATGCTAATACGACAATATTGTTATTCTAGGAATTTGAATTCGATTCTAACCCTGCACCCCCCACAGTTCGCATATCCAACCCCCGGTTCGACGGAACGTTCGCTTTAGATACATATGAGCAGTGTGGTTATAATACTTCTAATTAGATTTGAATACCGTACCTCCGTTTATGGTGGTATAAATTCTAAAACCAGTTTATAGTCGTTTAATATTGAGTGTTATTGTTTATAGTGATACAGCTGAAGTCATAGAGGTGAAACGGCCTAAGTGTGTAGGAATGTAGATAGGGCGTCGCCGTTGGTTCGTCCACCCATCCCGCCTCAAGACTTATGTCCGTCCCCACCCAGACAGCTCATCCCCATGTCCTGTAGAGCCCAAGTCTGGTGTCTCCAACGTGGTGGGGTGCTTGGCAACGGAAACCGTACTCCAAAGGAAATGTGTTGTGTCGCTCACAGTTTGCTAGCCACTGAGGCCCGGGGTGCTTCAAGGATTTCCCACGTGCGAGGAATCGGTGCCTAGAGCCCGGTCATGTTTCTCAAAAGAAGCCAGGGACCTGTATAACCCTTCAAGGCTGTGGTGCGAACCCTTGACGCCCCGAAAGGCACAAGATTTCACCATGGGCGAGGGACCGGCGTCGAGAACCAGGTCAAAATGCGCAAGGTTGCGCTCGTAGGATCCCAGCCCAACACACGGACAATTGAAGGGTCCAGTTGAACAACGTGGAAGCGTGTTAGGATTGTTGTTGTGGTTATTGTGTTGTTTTCTTGTTGTTGACAGGTGAGTGTGGTCACACCGCTTACACCTTACAGTTGAGTATTAAATTTTGATGCAGCTGCTGCCCTGACGCACGTGGTGTCTAAAAACTGTTGTTGATGTAAAGGCAGTGCATCTACTAAGGGACAAGCGGTGACAATAGGATAGAGAGAGTTCAAGAAGGGAAGGCGGGACAACAATACAAACTAGTGTTATTGTAAACTATGAGCGATACATTATAACGCTATAAAATAACATCATAAACTAGTGTTACAGATCAGAACACCTTACATTGAAGTGTGATATAATGACGACGACGAGACAGCAACCAGCCAAAACAGCCCCGAACCTCGTTCCTCCCCCTCTCTCATTCTCAGCGTGAACCTCCGCCCACACTTGGTCTCGCCTTCCCTTCTCGAACTCTCTCTATCTTGTTGTCACCACTTGTCCCTTAGTTGACGCACTGTCTTTACATCACCCACCTCTATGACCTCTACCTGACCCCGCCATGGGCGGAGCAACTTGGGGACGTACCCGGTGGCACCTGTAGGCAATACAACTATGCCCTGTCCCCCACTGCCCATGGAAGCACGTGACCCGTCGCCCGAGTTATTTTCATTGGCGGCATGCGCTCTGGTGGGGAAAGGTCCTCGTTATGAATCGTTTCGCAAATTTCAGGTCCAGAATACCGAAGTATACCGGGAATCACCTGTACTTAAAAACATGTAAATTGATAACACTATAAACAATAACACTAAACATTAAACGACAAAACAAATATCAACTGGTTTTATAATTCATAGCACCATAAACGGAGGTACGGTATTTTAATTTCATTAGAAGTATTATAATGGAACTCTACACATGGTTAATTGTCCGTTCAATCGAACCGACGGTCGGATATGTGAACTGTGGGGGGTCGAGGGTAAGAATCGCATTACAATTCTTAGAATAACAATATGGTCGTATGAGCATTTTGCTTTGATTGAATGTATGTTATGTGCAAGTGCAATCGTTAGTCGTAAATACGAGGCAGGGATTAATAGGTACACGTTGCATCCAGTGTTAACGTTTATTTTAGCATTTTTACACACACAGTTATGGTTAAACAAAGTCATCTTTAGCCACTTAATTCTCAGCTCAGACATGATCATCGCAATAATTTCCAACGACGTGTGGGGTCCCGCGAGAGCAGGGCCCGGCTACAAAAAAGGTGCTGAAATGAGTCCTGAAGAAGATTCCACCTTCGAGCCCATAAAGTTAGATCCCGAGAGATGGCTGGATGTAATGGAGTGGCTCGAAAGTCAAATCTAAAGCAACGGATAACTGAAATTATTTTGGGTTTGGTGAGACATATTAAGCCACATTGTGTGCAATTGTGTATGTTTTAGACCAAGTAATAGGTTACAATTGATGTATCAGTGATTTTGATACTCGAGTTTTGCAGTTTGTTAGAATATTTCGTCACGTGCAGTTGGTGGTTTCTGATATCGAATTACTTGCTGAAGTGGTGCGAGGAGTAGTGTTTGTGAGACCGTCCAATTCCTGACAATCTTGTCGTGGTCAAGTGTTCCTGTTGGAATGAGTCTGTAGTTACAACTTTACTCGATATATTTTACTTGTTTTTTCCTTGATATCGCTTTTTTGGATGGTAATAAGCGACTTTAGATAACTGATTTCAGGATTCCACCTTCGATCGTATTTAAATCACACTCTGCGCATATGTATGTATAGTGGACGTGCAAACGAACTGTGCTCGTATGTATGTATGTAATATGCATCTATGGCCTTTGGACATGCGAACCGGTGGTCGGATATGCGAACGGGGGGTGCAGGATTATGATCGGATTAAAACGATTAGAATATCACTATGGTAGTATTAGAATTACACTGAGCTAGAATGTATGTTAAATGTAGATGCACATCGGGAGTCGTAAATGCGGCCTGGGTGGTGCCAGATTTAGAATCGCATCAAAATTATTAAAATCGCACCATGCTCGTATTAGAATCAAGCTGCCCACTGCTGGTAGAATGTTCCATCTCAATGGAACCGAATAGCAATATACATCTTCTTGGTTCTTTCGGTAAAGTCACGTAGAAGGGAAGTAATAAAATAATAAAAATAAAACATAATAAAATAATTCTCACGACGTTTCGGCCACAACGCAAGCAGCCGTCCTCAGGTGGAGAACAGGTCCGTCAAGTAGACAGAGTCTGTATGTCACGCTCCAGGCTTGGAGCGACTATTTATGCTGGGATGGAGGATCGAAGAGCGTCTTGACAAAATAATTTGCATATCAAGAGGAGTTTAGCATATTTATGGGAAATGCAGATATGTGATTTGCATTACTTGTGAAATGCGTAGGAGGTGGGCGGGGGGTTTCAAAGTCATTATGTCCGTGCATTATGCAGGATTAGCAGCATCAAAGGGAGGGATTAAGGTCAGAATTAATAATATACAGTATTGATATTGGGCGTGGAGCCTTCAAGCGCAACCTTGCGCATTTTGACCTGGTTCTCGACGTCCGTCCCTCGCCCATGGTAGATTCTTGTGCATTTCGGGGCGTCAAGGGTTCGCACCACAGCCTTGAAGGATTAGGCAGGTCCCTGGCTTCTTTTGAAGAATATGACCAGGATCCAGGCACCGGTTCCTCGCACGTGGCGGATCCTTGAGGCACCCCGGGCCTCTGGGGCTCGGAAACTCTGGGCGTCACAACACATTTCCTTTTGGCGTACGGTTTCCGTTGCCGAGCGCCCCACCACGTCGGACACACCAGACTTGGGCTGTACAGGACATGGGGATGAGCTGTCTGGGTGGGGACGGACATAAGTCTTGAGGCGCGATGGGTGGATGAACCAACGGCGACGTCCTAAATACATTCGTACACACTGCAGCCATTTCACCTCTATGACTTCTACCGTACCTGTCAATTGACTGAGCAACTTGGGGATATACCCGGTGGCACCTGTGGGCAAACAAGCATGCCCTGTCCCCGACCGCCCATGGAAGCACGTGTTTCCACCGCCCCGTGTTCTTTTCATTAGCGGCTTGCAGAAAGTAGAGCCCGTGTCGTAATCGGGGTCTGTGCTGAAGTCGGGGCTCGGAGTCAGGTGGAACGCGGAGCCAGGGGCAAGGGAGTCGGGATAGGACAGAGCGCAGCGCCAGGGCTGGAGGTGGCTGCGCTCCTCGGCCGGCCGTGTTGGCTGAGCCCACGGCCGGCGCAGAGGAGGCAGCACGGGGCAGCCGACTGTGTCGGGGGCACCAGTGGGACCGAGCCCGGCAGCCCTCACCCCTGGGGAGTTGGTACACCTGGTGTATGTCAATAACTTTAATAAACCCTCGGCGAAAGCCCTTACACCTCACATTCGTCTCCGAGTGCATCCTGGGAACTTCTCTACATATGTATAATAGTGTACGGGCATGTGAACTGTAATATGTATGCTAACTGGGGCGTGCAGGATTAGGAATTCAATGAAAATTATTAAAATAACACTATGGTGGTATTAAAATTACACTGAGCTAGAGTGTATGTTATATGTAGATACGCATTGGGAGTCGTAAATGCAAACTGGGAGGTTCTCGGTTTAGAATGTCATCAATTAGTATAATAACAACGTGGTCCTATTAGAATCACGCTATCTACAGCTGCCGATGTTCGGGTGGCAGCCGTCGATTCGGGCTCTGCTCTTTCTTTCCTCGCCTGGATGGTGCCGCAGGACGCAGCATCTCTGAAGGTGTTGCAGTTGTTGCTGTTGCAGTTGTTGCTGCTGCAGTTGCTGCAGTTGTTGCTGTTGCAGTTGTTGCTGCTGTTGTTGCTGCTGCTGTTGCAGTTGTTGCTGTTGTCGCTGCTGCTGTTGTTGCTGCTTAATATGCTTCAGTTCCAGTGGTGTTCCGTGATGGGATAACAAACTTTGATCAAATACTTTTATCAAACGAGTCATTACAATTGTAACGATTCATAATTGCAGGGGCTTATGTTGGGTTTGTGCGATTATTTTATATAGTCATACTGAATATTGCTATTTGATGCCATTGAGATGGAACATTCATCCAGCAGTGGACAGCTTGATCCTAATACCACCAAAGTGTGATCCTGCACCTTCCGTTTCACATATCCCACCCTTGGTTCGCACGTCCATATTACATACATACATGTTACATACATACATGTTACATAATACATATTACATACATATATTCATGCATATTACATACAGACATGTTACATACTTACGAGCATAGTGTGATTCTTAGAGGACCACGGTGTGAAGCTAAGAATTCGAATGAGATATGAATAGCACACTTCAATGTGCGGTGTTCTAATCTGTAACACTATTTTATGATGTTATTTTATAGCGTTAAATGTATCGCTCATAGCTTATATTGTTAGAGTTCACAACATTTTAGTTTACTATAACACTAGTTTGTAGTGTTATTTTAAAACGTTACAATGTATAGCTCATAGTTTAAAGGTTATATTGTTAGAGTTTATATTGTTAGAGTATGCAATGTGAGTTTACAATTTGAGAGTTTGTGGACGTGCCCTGTTCTCGTGGGACTCGACACGGATTTGGAAATATTTGCTATGATCATGTCTGAGCTGGGATGAGCGATTAATGTTTACTTTGATTAATCATAACTGTGTGTATGTTAGTGCAATCGGGGCTTAGTGAATACTGCTCATGAATGAACTTTCGGATATAAATTGAAATCATGTTGGTAGAACAAGTCGCCTGCCTTTTCTAGACGAATTGTGGCCGGGTGATGAGACGGGTTCTGAAACAATGGAGTTAAACACTCGCTGCTTGGCCCCGTCGACAGCAGCGAAGGCTGTCATATACCGCCCCATTTACGAGTTGGCTGTATGATGTGTATAGTTGAAGGTGCTAGGTGTTGTCTTCTTCTAACAGATACTAACGTGCGTGTGTTGTCTGTTTTTACGATTTGTCCATTGATGTTGGTTTATTTTTATTGCGGCGTTTTTTTGTTGAGTTCTGTCAGTGTTGCAGTTTGTTTAAGAATTCGTCACGTGAGCGTGGTGTTTTGCTTCTCTTTTTCACAATTTGTGATTGTTATAATAATTGTAACGATTCATAATCTGATGAGTTAATAATTAGTTTGTGCGTGTATTTATATAAATATATTCCGTCTTTTGTTATTCGATGACATCTAGCAGTGAAAATCGTGATTGTAATATGACCATGTTGTAATTGTAATAATTTTTTATAAGATCCTTGCACGTACCCTATACAAACATATGAGCAGAGTGCGATTCTTATACGACCACACTGTGATTCTAATGCTTCTAATGATATTATAATACCTTACCTCCGTTTATATGGTTATAAATTAAAACACTAGTTTATAATCTTTCAATGTTTAGTGTCACAGCAACAGAAGCAATACAGCAGCAACAACAGCAGCGACAACAACAGCAGCAACATCACATTTCGAGGGCGACGCAGCTACTTCCGATTCTGCTGCCCAGCTGTTTGTAGTCAGGACCTGCTCTCGCAGGACCCCACACTTCTTTGGAAATGATTTCGATGATCATGTCTGAGCTGAGAATTAAGTGACTAAACGTTACTTTGTTTAACCATAACTGTGTGTAGGTTAGTATCTGGGGGCTCAGCGAATACTACTCATGAAAGAACTCGCACTCCTTTATGACCGACATTCTACTAATTTTGGTTGATAGAGACGAACAAGGCACGTGCTATGTCCAGACGAACTTTTATTTCCAATATTGTCCTTAAATATGATGCTAAAATAAACGTTAACACTGGATTAACATGCACCTCTTAACTCCTGCCTCGCATTTACGACTAACAATTTGCATTTACACGTAACATGCAGTCAAGCACAGTAAAATGCTAATACGGCAATATTGTTATTCTAGGAATTTGAATTCGATTCTAACCCTGCACCCCCCACAGTTCGCATATCCAACCCCCGGTTCGACGGAACGTTCGCTTTAGATACATATGAGCAGTGTGGTTATAATACTTCTAATTAGATTTGAATACCGTACCTCCGTTTATGGTGGTATAAATTCTAAAATCAGTTTATAGTCGTTTAATATTGAGTGTTATTGTTTATAGTGATACAGCTGAAGTCATAGAGGTGAAACGGCCTAAGTGTGTAGGAATGTAGATAGGGCGTCGCCGTTGGTTCGTCCACCCATCCCGCCTCAAGACTTATGTCCGTCCCCACCCAGACAGCTCATCCCCATGTCCTGTAGAGCCCAAGTCTGGTGTCTCCAACGTGGTGGGGTGCTTGGCAACGGAAACCGTACTCCAAAGGAAATGTGTTGTGTCGCTCACAGTTTGCTAGCCACTGAGGCCCGGGGTGCTTCAAGGATTTCCCACGTGCGAGGAATCGGTGCCTAGAGCCCGGTCATGTTTCTCAAAAGAAGCCAGGGACCTGTATAACCCTTCAAGGCTGTGGTGCGAACCCTTGACGCCCCGAAAGGCACAAGATTTCACCATGGGCGAGGGACCGGCGTCGAGAACCAGGTCAAAATGCGCAAGGTTGCGCTCGTAGGATCCCAGCCCAACACACGGACAATTGAAGGGTCCAGTTGAACAACGTGGAAGCGTGTTAGGATTGTTGTTGTGGTTATTGTGTTGTTTTCTTGTTGTTGACAGGTGAGTGTGGTCACACCGCTTACACCTTACAGTTGAGTATTAAATTTTGATGCAGCTGCTGCCCTGACGCACGTGGTGTCTAAAAACTGTTGTTGATGTAAAGGCAGTGCATCTACTAAGGGACAAGCGGTGACAATAGGATAGAGAGAGTTCAAGAAGGGAAGGCGGGACAACAATACAAACTAGTGTTATTGTAAACTATGAGCGATACATTATAACGCTATAAAATAACATCATAAACTAGTGTTACAGATCAGAACACCTTACATTGAAGTGTGATATAATGACGACGACGAGACAGCAACCAGCCAAAACAGCCCCGAACCTCGTTCCTCCCCCTCTCTCATTCTCGGCGTGAACCTCCGCCCACACTTGGTCTCGCCTTCCCTTCTCGAACTCTCTCTATCTTGTTGTCACCACTTGTCCCTTAGTTGACGCACTGTCTTTACATCACCCACCTCTATGACCTCTACCTGACCCCGCCATGGGCGGAGCAACTTGGGGACGTACCCGGTGGCACCTGTAGGCAATACAACTATGCCCTGTCCCCCACTGCCCATGGAAGCACGTGACCCGTCGCCCGAGTTATTTTCATTGGCGGCATGCGCTCTGGTGGGGAAAGGTCCTCGTTATGAATCGTTTCGCAAATTTCAGGTCCAGAATACCGAAGTATACCGGGAATCACCTGTACTTAAAAACATGTAAATTGATAACACTATAAACAATAACACTAAACATTAAACGACAAAAAAAATATCAACTGGTTTTATAATTCATAGCACCATAAACGGAGGTACGGTATTTTAATTTCATTAGAAGTATTATAATGGAACTCTACACATGGTTAATTGTCCGTTCAATCGAACCGACGGTCGGATATGTGAACTGTGGGGGGTCGAGGGTAAGAATCGCATTACAATTCTTAGAATAACAATATGGTCGTATGAGCATTTTGCTTTGATTGAATGTATGTTATGTGCAAGTGCAATCGTTAGTCGTAAATACGAGGCAGGGATTAATAGGTACACGTTGCATCCAGTGTTAACGTTTATTTTAGCATTTTTACACACACAGTTATGGTTAAACAAAGTCATCTTTAGCCACTTAATTCTCAGCTCAGACATGATCATCGCAATAATTTCCAACGACGTGTGGGGTCCCGCGAGAGCAGGGCCCGGCTACAAAAAAGGTGCTGAAATGAGTCCTGAAGAAGATTCCACCTTCGAGCCCATAAAGTTAGATCCCGAGAGATGGCTGTCACCACTTGTCCCTTAGTTGACGCACTGTCTTTACATCACCCACCTCTATGACCTCTACCTGACCCCGCCATGGGCGGAGCAACTTGGGGACGTACCCGGTGGCACCTGTAGGCAATACAACTATGCCCTGTCCCCCACTGCCCATGGAAGCACGTGACCCGTCGCCCGAGTTATTTTCATTGGCGGCATGCGCTCTGGTGGGGAAAGGTCCTCGTTATGAATCGTTTCGCAAATTTCAGGTCCAGAATACCGAAGTATACCGGGAATCACCTGTACTTAAAAACATGTAAATTGATAACACTATAAACAATAACACTAAACATTAAACGACAAAAAAAATATCAACTGGTTTTATAATTCATAGCACCATAAACGGAGATACGGTATTTTAATTTCATTAGAAGTATTATAATGGAACTCTACACATGGTTAATTGTCCGTTCAATCGAACCGACGGTCGGATATGTGAACTGTGGGGGGTCGAGGGTAAGAATCGCATTACAATTCTTAGAATAACAATATGGTCGTATGAGCATTTTGCTTTGATTGAATGTATGTTATGTGCAAGTGCAATCGTTAGTCGTAAATACGAGGCAGGGATTAATAGGTACACGTTGCATCCAGTGTTAACGTTTATTTTAGCATTTTTACACACACAGTTATGGTTAAACAAAGTCATCTTTAGCCACTTAATTCTCAGCTCAGACATGATCATCGCAATAATTTCCAACGACGTGTGGGGTCCCGCGAGAGCAGGGCCCGGCTACAAAAAAGGTGCTGAAATGAGTCCTGAAGAAGATTCCACCTTCGAGCCCATAAAGTTAGATCCCGAGAGATGGCTGTCACCACTTGTCCCTTAGTTGACGCACTGTCTTTACATCACCCACCTCTATGACCTCTACCTGACCCCGCCATGGGCGGAGCAACTTGGGGACGTACCCGGTGGCACCTGTAGGCAATACAACTATGCCCTGTCCCCCACTGCCCATGGAAGCACGTGACCCGTCGCCCGAGTTATTTTCATTGGCGGCATGCGCTCTGGTGGGGAAAGGTCCTCGTTATGAATCGTTTCGCAAATTTCAGGTCCAGAATACCGAAGTATACCGGGAATCACCTGTACTTAAAAACATGTAAATTGATAACACTATAAACAATAACACTAAACATTAAACGACAAAAAAAATATCAACTGGTTTTATAATTCATAGCACCATAAACGGAGGTACGGTATTTTAATTTCATTAGAAGTATTATAATGGAACTCTACACATGGTTAATTGTCCGTTCAATCGAACCGACGGTCGGATATGTGAACTGTGGGGGGTCGAGGGTAAGAATCGCATTACAATTCTTAGAATAACAATATGGTCGTATGAGCATTTTGCTTTGATTGAATGTATGTTATGTGCAAGTGCAATCGTTAGTCGTAAATACGAGGCAGGGATTAATAGGTACACGTTGCATCCAGTGTTAACGTTTATTTTAGCATTTTTACACACACAGTTATGGTTAAACAAAGTCATCTTTAGCCACTTAATTCTCAGCTCAGACATGATCATCGCAATAATTTCCAACGACGTGTGGGGTCCCGCGAGAGCAGGGCCCGGCTACAAAAAAGGTGCTGAAATGAGTCCTGAAGAAGATTCCACCTTCGAGCCCATAAAGTTAGATCCCGAGAGATGGCTGGATGTAATGGAGTGGCTCGAAAGTCAAATCTAAAGCAACGGATAACTGAAATTATTTTGGGTTTGGTGAGACATATTAAGCCACATTGTGTGCAATTGTGTATGTTTTAGACCAAGTAATAGGTTACAATTGATGTATCAGTGATTTTGATACTCGAGTTTTGCAGTTTGTTAGAATATTTCGTCACGTGCAGTTGGTGGTTTCTGATATCGAATTACTTGCTGAAGTGGTGCGAGGAGTAGTGTTTGTGAGACCGTCCAATTCCTGACAATCTTGTCGTGGTCAAGTGTTCCTGTTGGAATGAGTCTGTAGTTACAACTTTACTCGATATATTTTACTTGTTTTTTCCTTGATATCGCTTTTTTGGATGGTAATAAGCGACTTTAGATAACTGATTTCAGGATTCCACCTTCGATCGTATTTAAATCACACTCTGCGCATATGTATGTATAGTGGACGTGCAAACGAACTGTGCTCGTATGTATGTATGTAATATGCATCTATGGCCTTTGGACATGCGAACCGGTGGTCGGATATGCGAACGGGGGGTGCAGGATTATGATCGGATTAAAACGATTAGAATATCACTATGGTAGTATTAGAATTACACTGAGCTAGAATGTATGTTAAATGTAGATGCACATCGGGAGTCGTAAATGCGGCCTGGGTGGTGCCAGATTTAGAATCGCATCAAAATTATTAAAATCGCACCATGCTCGTATTAGAATCAAGCTGCCCACTGCTGGTAGAATGTTCCATCTCAATGGAACCGAATAGCAATATACATCTTCTTGGTTCTTTCGGTAAAGTCACGTAGAAGGGAAGTAATAAAATAATAAAAATAAAACATAATAAAATAATTCTCACGACGTTTCGGCCACAACGCAAGCAGCCGTCCTCAGGTGGAGAACAGGTCCGTCAAGTAGACAGAGTCTGTATGTCACGCTCCAGGCTTGGAGCGACTATTTATGCTGGGATGGAGGATCGAAGAGCGTCTTGACAAAATAATTTGCATATCAAGAGGAGTTTAGCATATTTATGGGAAATGCAGATATGTGATTTGCATTACTTGTGAAATGCGTAGGAGGTGGGCGGGGGGTTTCAAAGTCATTATGTCCGTGCATTATGCAGGATTAGCAGCATCAAAGGGAGGGATTAAGGTCAGAATTAATAATATACAGTATTGATATTGGGCGTGAAGCCTTCAAGCGCAACCTTGCGCATTTTGACCTGGTTCTCGACGTCCGTCCCTCGCCCATGGTAGATTCTTGTGCATTTCGGGGCGTCAAGGGTTCGCACCACAGCCTTGAAGGATTAGGCAGGTCCCTGGCTTCTTTTGAAGAATATGACCAGGATCCAGGCACCGGTTCCTCGCACGTGGCGGATCCTTGAGGCACCCCGGGCCTCTGGGGCTCGGAAACTGTGGGCGTCACAACACATTTCCTTTTGGCGTACGGTTTCCGTTGCCGAGCGCCCCACCACGTCGGACACACCAGACTTGGGCTGTACAGGACATGGGGATGAGCTGTCTGGGTGGGGACGGACATAAGTCTTGAGGCGCGATGGGTGGATGAACCAACGGCGACGTCCTAAATACATTCGTACACACTGCAGCCATTTCACCTCTATGACTTCTACCGTACCTGTCAATTGACTGAGCAACTTGGGGATATACCCGGTGGCACCTGTGGGCAAACAAGCATGCCCTGTCCCCGACCGCCCATGGAAGCACGTGTTTCCACCGCCCCGTGTTCTTTTCATTAGCGGCTTGCAGAAAGTAGAGCCCGTGTCGTAATCGGGGTCTGTGCTGAAGTCGGGGCTCGGAGTCAGGTGGAACGCGGAGCCAGGGGCAAGGGAGTCGGGATAGGACAGAGCGCAGCGCCAGGGCTGGAGGTGGCTGCGCTCCTCGGCCGGCCGTGTTGGCTGAGCCCACGGCCGGCGCAGAGGAGGCAGCACGGGGCAGCCGACTGTGTCGGGGGCACCAGTGGGACCGAGCCCGGCAGCCCTCACCCCTGGGGAGTTGGTACACCTGGTGTATGTCAATAACTTTAATAAACCCTCGGCGAAAGCCCTTACACCTCACATTCGTCTCCGAGTGCATCCTGGGAACTTCTCTACATATGTATAATAGTGTACGGGCATGTGAACTGTAATATGTATGCTAACTGGGGCGTGCAGGATTAGGAATTCAATGAAAATTATTAAAATAACACTATGGTGGTATTAAAATTACACTGAGCTAGAGTGTATGTTATATGTAGATACGCATTGGGAGTCGTAAATGCAAACTGGGAGGTTCTCGGTTTAGAATGTCATCAATTAGTATAATAACAACGTGGTCCTATTAGAATCACGCTATCTACAGCTGCCGATGTTCGGGTGGCAGCCGTCGATTCGGGCTCTGCTCTTTCTTTCCTCGCCTGGATGGTGCCGCAGGACGCAGCATCTCTGAAGGTGTTGCAGTTGTTGCTGTTGCAGTTGTTGCTGCTGCAGTTGCTGCAGTTGTTGCTGTTGCAGTTGTTGCTGCTGTTGTTGCTGCTGCTGTTGCAGTTGTTGCTGTTGTCGCTGCTGCTGTTGTTGCTGCTTAATATGCTTCAGTTCCAGTGGTGTTCCGTGATGGGATAACAAACTTTGATCAAATACTTTTATCAAACGAGTCATTACAATTGTAACGATTCATAATTGCAGGGGCTTATGTTGGGTTTGTGCGATTATTTTATATAGTCATACTGAATATTGCTATTTGATGCCATTGAGATGGAACATTCATCCAGCAGTGGACAGCTTGATCCTAATACCACCAAAGTGTGATCCTGCACCTTCCGTTTCACATATCCCACCCTTGGTTCGCACGTCCATATTACATACATACATGTTACATACATACATGTTACATAATACATATTACATACATATATTCATGCATATTACATACAGACATGTTACATACTTACGAGCATAGTGTGATTCTTAGAGGACCACGGTGTGAAGCTAAGAATTCGAATGAGATATGAATAGCACACTTCAATGTGCGGTGTTCTAATCTGTAACACTATTTTATGATGTTATTTTATAGCGTTAAATGTATCGCTCATAGCTTATATTGTTAGAGTTCACAACATTTTAGTTTACTATAACACTAGTTTGTAGTGTTATTTTAAAACGTTACAATGTATAGCTCATAGTTTAAAGGTTATATTGTTAGAGTTTATATTGTTAGAGTATGCAATGTGAGTTTACAATTTGAGAGTTTGTGGACGTGCCCTGTTCTCGTGGGACTCGACACGGATTTGGAAATATTTGCTATGATCATGTCTGAGCTGGGATGAGCGATTAATGTTTACTTTGATTAATCATAACTGTGTGTATGTTAGTGCAATCGGGGCTTAGTGAATACTGCTCATGAATGAACTTTCGGATATAAATTGAAATCATGTTGGTAGAACAAGTCGCCTGCCTTTTCTAGACGAATTGTGGCCGGGTGATGAGACGGGTTCTGAAACAATGGAGTTAAACACTCGCTGCTTGGCCCCGTCGACAGCAGCGAAGGCTGTCATATACCGCCCCATTTACGAGTTGGCTGTATGATGTGTATAGTTGAAGGTGCTAGGTGTTGTCTTCTTCTAACAGCTATTAACGTGCGTGTGTTGTCTGTTTTTAGAATTTGTTCATTGATGTGGTTCTTTTTATTGCGGCGTTTTTTTGTTGAGTTCTGTCAGTGTTGCAGTTTGTTTAAGAATTCGTCACGTGAGCGTGGTGTTTTGCTTCTCTTTTTCACAATTTGTGATTGTTATAATAATTGTAACGATTCATAATCTGATGAGTTAATAATTTGTTTGTGCGTGTATTTATATAAATATATTCCGTCTTTTGTTATTCGATGACATCTAGCAGTGAAAATCGTGATTGTAATATGACCATGTTGTAATTGTAATAATTTTTTATAAGATCCTTGCACGTACCCTATACAAACATATGAGCAGAGTGCGATTCTTATACGACCACACTGTGATTCTAATGCTTCTAATGATATTATAATACCTTACCTCCGTTTATATGGTTATAAATTAAAACACTAGTTTATAATCTTTCAATGTTTAGTGTTATCGTTTATAGTATTACAGTTTACATGTTATAGAGTACAGTTTATCCCCGACATACTTCGGGATTAGTGACTGGTACGTTGATGAACGATTAACTACGGGGACCTTTCCCCTCAAGGAACGCGTGTTAATCGGGTAGACAGCCAAGATGCTGCCGGTTAAGGGCACACTTGTGTGACGGAGATCCTCCACCTGAAATTATCTTAACATGTTATTGCTAGGAACATTATAAAATAAAGACCGTACGAAACATTTGTTAAAAATACATTTTTATTCATCTGCAATCATTTTTACGTCCTATGTTCACACATTTCCAGTACAATGCAACCCATTTCCGTTCCAGGAAAACCAAAGCGTTAAAGTATCATTCCCCATGATTTCCTTATTAGTTCACCACATGTGTTCACTGTGCGTCTATGTTGAAGTCAAGGCCATATATCCAACGAACGCGTCATCAATGTTCATCCTGAAATCGGTTATCTAAAGTCGATTAATACCAATAAAAAAAAGATATATACTTGAAAAAACCCGTTTAAAATGTTGAGTAAAGATGTACCTACACACGCATTCCAACTTTAGCTCAACAGGGACACCTAACGACTACAATTGAACCCTCTCACAACCAGTGCTCATCACACCACTTCGGCAAGTAATCCCATAACATTACAAACCACCACTGTGCACGTCATTAAACTCTCACAAAAACTGTAAAACTAAAATTACACACAAAAGTACTCGATACGGCTTAATAGGTATAACCACATGACATATATTTTTTCAGTCACCCCGAGCTCTCTGGTTGATCCTCGAGCCACTCCATTACATCCAGCCATCTCTCGGGATCCAATTGCATGGGATCGAAGGTGGAAACTTCTTCAGGACTCATTGCAGCACCTTGAATTTCAGCTTTTGATTTCAGTTTCCTATCATTGTGGACCTTCTGATGCCTGTAAAGAGTTGACGACTGTGAAAATGTCTTTCCACACGCAGGGCACAGGAATGGCTTCTCGCCCGTGTGTGTTCTCTGGTGACTCTGAAGATGTGATGCCTGTGCAAATGTCTTCCCACACAGAGGGCACAGGAATGGCTTCACGCCCGTGTGTGTTCTCTGGTGGTTTTGAAGAGTTGATGAGTGTGCAAATGCCTTCCCACACACAGAGCACGGGAATTGCTTCTCGCCCGTGTGTGTTCTCTGGTGTCTCTGAAGATGTGATGGCCGTGAAAATGCCTTCCCACACACAGAGCAATTGAATGGCTTCTTGTCTCCGTGTGCGTGAGGCTGTGGAGAGCGTATCTGCTCCATGTGAGTGTAGTAACAGTAGCGGTGTTATCGAGGCAAAAGTACGCTATCGTCCGCAAGGATGTTTAGCGTTTTTTGTTAACTGCTAAAACAAGAACGACGCTCGCGTCTAACCGAGACGCAAAAAAATGCCGCTTATTTGACGACGAACACGTTTAAGAGTTTGTCCGCGAAAAAAGACACTTACTTGGAGATTCACGGTATATCGATGTCTGGAACCCGTCTGAAGATGTCGCCACGAACTCTCCCGACGCAAAGTCGACTCGGCAATTGTGCTCGCCAGGCTGCGTTGTCTCGCGGTTGAAGGGCGTTCAGCAGAGCGACGAGTCGAGCGTCCAACCTCATCAAATTTCCTCTCGAAATGGCATTGAGCTCTGCTTCTGAGCCGCCTTATAACTTCCCCCCTAGGATCCAATCCTTTGTCTTTCAGGATATTTGCATTCGATTGTTAGTTTTGGAAGGTACAATCCGCATGTCTATTAACATACCGAAAAGTAATGTGCCCATTGTGCTTCATGCATGAATATGTAAGTGCATCTCAGTGTGTAATTGTGCGCTTATTTTGAATAAATGGAAAAACATTGTCCTCGATTTAAAGTGAATGCAGAGAAATTAGCATGTAACTTTATAATAGGAAGAGAGCGGCCTTCTCGACGATGGAGTGAAACCCAATAGGTAATATTCTTTTACAGCGTTACAATGGATAGGTTGTACTTCATAGGTTATAATATTATGTTTCACTATGATAGAGCTTAACATGTGAGAGTATACAATATCAGAGTTGATCAAATTCGACGATCAAGGGCGTCAATCGGGTGAGTTTGGTCAGAGGCTTTAATCAAAGGCGTCATCCCATCACGGAACACCACCTCCCTGCGTATATCACAGCAACAGAAGCAATACAGCAGCAACAACAGCAGCGACAACAACAGCAGCAACATCACATTTCGAGGGCGACGCAGCTACTTCCGATTCTGCTGCCCAGCTGTTTGTAGTCAGGACCTGCTCTCGCAGGACCCCACACTTCTTTGGAAATGATTTCGATGATCATGTCTGAGCTGAGAATTAAGTGACTAAACGTTACTTTGTTTAACCATAACTGTGTGTAGGTTAGTATCTGGGGGCTCAGCGAATACTACTCATGAAAGAACTCGCACTCCTTTATGACCGACATTCTACTAATTTTGGTTGATAGAGACGAACAAGGCACGTGCTATGTCCAGACGAACTTTTATTTCCAATATTGTCCTTAAATATGATGCTAAAATAAACGTTAACACTGGATTAACATGCACCTCTTAACTCCTGCCTCGCATTTACGACTAACAATTTGCATTTACACGTAACATGCAGTCAAGCACAGTAAAATGCTAATACGACAATATTGTTATTCTAGGAATTTGAATTCGATTCTAACCCTGCACCCCCCACATGTTCGCATATCCAACCCCCGGTTCGACGGAACGTTCGCTTTAGATACATATGAGCAGTGTGGTTATAATACTTCTAATTAGATTTGAATACCGTACCTCCGTTTATGGTGGTATAAATTCTAAAACCAGTTTATAGTCGTTTAATATTGAGTGTTATTGTTTATAGTGATACAGCTGAAGTCATAGAGGTGAAACGGCCTAAGTGTGTAGGAATGTAGATAGGGCGTCGCCGTTGGTTCGTCCACCCATCCCGCCTCAAGACTTATGTCCGTCCCCACCCAGACAGCTCATCCCCATGTCCTGTAGAGCCCAAGTCTGGTGTCTCCAACGTGGTGGGGTGCTTGGCAACGGAAACCGTACTCCAAAGGAAATGTGTTGTGTCGCTCACAGTTTGCTAGCCACTGAGGCCCGGGGTGCTTCAAGGATTTCCCACGTGCGAGGAATCGGTGCCTAGAGCCCGGTCATGTTTCTCAAAAGAAGCCAGGGACCTGTATAACCCTTCAAGGCTGTGGTGCGAACCCTTGACGCCCCGAAAGGCACAAGATTTCACCATGGGCGAGGGACCGGCGTCGAGAACCAGGTCAAAATGCGCAAGGTTGCGCTCGTAGGATCCCAGCCCAACACACGGACAATTGAAGGGTCCAGTTGAACAACGTGGAAGCGTGTTAGGATTGTTGTTGTGGTTATTGTGTTGTTTTCTTGTTGTTGACAGGTGAGTGTGGTCACACCGCTTACACCTTACAGTTGAGTATTAAATTTTGATGCAGCTGCTGCCCTGACGCACGTGGTGTCTAAAAACTGTTGTTGATGTAAAGGCAGTGCATCTACTAAGGGACAAGCGGTGACAATAGGATAGAGAGAGTTCAAGAAGGGAAGGCGGGACAACAATACAAACTAGTGTTATTGTAAACTATGAGCGATACATTATAACGCTATAAAATAACATCATAAACTAGTGTTACAGATCAGAACACCTTACATTGAAGTGTGATATAATGACGACGACGAGACAGCAACCAGCCAAAACAGCCCCGAACCTCGTTCCTCCCCCTCTCTCATTCTCAGCGTGAACCTCCGCCCACACTTGGTCTCGCCTTCCCTTCTCGAACTCTCTCTATCTTGTTGTCACCACTTGTCCCTTAGTTGACGCACTGTCTTTACATCACCCACCTCTATGACCTCTACCTGACCCCGCCATGGGCGGAGCAACTTGGGGACGTACCCGGTGGCACCTGTAGGCAATACAACTATGCCCTGTCCCCCACTGCCCATGGAAGCACGTGACCCGTCGCCCGAGTTATTTTCATTGGCGGCATGCGCTCTGGTGGGGAAAGGTCCTCGTTATGAATCGTTTCGCAAATTTCAGGTCCAGAATACCGAAGTATACCGGGAATCACCTGTACTTAAAAACATGTAAATTGATAACACTATAAACAATAACACTAAACATTAAACGACAAAAAAAATATCAACTGGTTTTATAATTCATAGCACCATAAACGGAGGTACGGTATTTTAATTTCATTAGAAGTATTATAATGGAACTCTACACATGGTTAATTGTCCGTTCAATCGAACCGACGGTCGGATATGTGAACTGTGGGGGGTCGAGGGTAAGAATCGCATTCAAACTTTAGAATGACAATTTGGTCGTATTAGCAAATTACTGTACTTGAATGTGTGTTATGTGCAAATGCAATAAGAATTCGTCTGGACATGGCACGTGCCTTGTTCTACTCGATCAACCAAAATTAGTACAATGTCGGTCATACAGGAGTGTGATTTCATTCATGAGTAGTATTCACACAGCCCCGATGACACTAACCTACCTAAAGTTATGGTTAAACAAAGTAATCTTGAGTGACTTAATTCTCAGCTCAGACATGATCATCGCAATCATTTCCAAAGACGTGTGGGGTCCTGAGAGAGCAGGTCCCGACTACAAACAGCTGGGCAGCAGAATCGGAAGTAGCTGCGTTGCCCTCGAAATGTGATGTTGCTGCTGTTGTTGTCGCTGCTGTTGAAGCTGCTGTAGTTGCTTCTGTTGCTCTGATATAACGCAGGGAGGTGGTGATCCGTGATGGGATGACGCTTTTGATTAAAGCCTCTGATCAAACTCACCCGATTGACGCCCTTGATCGTCGCATTTGATCAACTCTGATATTGTAGACTCTCACATGTTAAGCTCTATCATAGTGAAACATAATATTATAACCTATGAACTACAACCTATCCATTGTACCTATTGGGTTTCACTCCCTCGTCGAGAAGGCCGCTCTCTTCCTTTTCTAAAGTTACATGCTAATTTCTCTGCATTCACTTTAAATCGAGGACAAAGTTTTTCCATTTATTCAAAATAAACGCACAATTACACACTGATATGCACTTACATATGTATGCATGAAGCACAATGACCACATTACCCGTCGCTATGTTAATAGACATGAGGATTGTACCTTCCAAAATTAACAATCGAATGCAAATATCCTGAAAGACAAAGGATTGGATCCTAGGGGGGGGTGTTATAAGGTGGCTCAGAAGCAGAGCTCAATGCCATTTCGAGAGGGAACTTGATGAGGTTGGACGCTCGACTCGTCGCTCTGCTGATCGCCCTTCAACCGCGAGACAACGCAGCCTGGCGAGCACAATTGCTTCGGAGAGTTCGTGGCGACATCTTCAGACGGGTTCTAGACATCGATATATCGTGAATCTCCACGTAAGTGTCTATTTTCGCGGATAAAATCTTAAACGTGTTCGTCGTCAAATTAGCGGGATTTTTTTGCGTCTCGGTTAGACGCGAGTGTCGTTCTTGTTTTAGCAGTTAACAAAATCCAAAACTCGACGCTAAACATCCTTGCGGCCGACAGCGTACTTTTGACTCGATAACACCGCTACTGTTACTACGCTCACATGGAGCAAAGACGCTCTCCACAACCCAACGCACACGGGGGCAAGGAACAATTCAATTGATCTGTGTGCGGGAAGGCATTTTCATGGTCATCAAGTCTTAAGCGACACCAGAGAACACACACGGGTGAGAAGCCATTTCTGTGCTCTGTGTGTGGAAAGACATTTGCACAGGCATCAAATCTTCAAACTCACCAGAGAACACACACGGGCGAGAAGCCATTCCTGTGCCCTGTGTGTGGGAAGACATTTGCACAGGCATCAAATCTTCAAACTCACCAGAGAACACACACGGGCGAGAAGCCATTCCTGTGCCCTGTGTGTGGGAAGACATTTGCAGACTCATCAACTCTTCAAACTCATCATAGAACACACACGGGCGAGAAGCCGTTCCTGTGCTCTGTGTGTGGGAAGACATTTGCACACAAGTCACACATCAACAGGCATCAGAAGGTCCACAATGATAGGAAACTGAAATCAAAAGCTGAAATTCAAGGTGCTGCAATGAGTCCTGAAGGAGTTTCCACCTTCGACCCCATGCAGTTGGATCCCGAGAGATGGCTGGATGTAAGTGGAGTGGCTCGAGGATCAAACAGAGAGCTCGGGGTGACTGAAAAAATATTACGTCATGTGGTTATACCTTTTAATCCGTATCGAGTACTTTTGTGTGTAATTTTGACCATTTTAGTTTTACAGTTTGTGAGAGTTTAATGACGTGCACAGTGGTGGTTTGTAATGTTATCGGATTACTTGCCGAAGTGGTGTGATGAGCACTGGTTGTGAGAGGGTTCAATTGTAGTCGTTAGGTGTCCCTGTTGAGCTAAAGTTGGAAAGCGTCTGTAGTTAGATCTTTTCTCAACATTTAAAAATGATTTTTTTTCAAGTATATAGCTTTTTTTGGTTGGTATTAATCGATTTTTATAACCCATTTCAGGATGTACATTGATGACGCGTTCGTTGGATGAATGGCCTTGACTTCAACATAGACGTACAGTGAACAAATGTGGTGAACTATTAAGGAAATCATGGGGAATTATATTTTAACGCGTTGGTATTCCTGGAACGGAAATGGTTTGCATTGTACTGGAAATGTGTGAACATAGGACGTAATAAATATTCCCTTCGAGTTTTGACGTAAAAATGATTGCAGATGAATTTAAACGTATTTTTAACAAATGTTTGTCCGGTCTCTATTTTATAATGTTCATAGCAAAAACATGTTAAGCTAATTTCAGGTGGAGGATCTCCGTCACACAAGTATGCCCTTAACCGGCAGCATCTTGGCTGTCTACCCGATTAACACGTGTTCCTTGAGGGGAAAGGTCCCCGTAGTTAATCGTTCATCAACGTACCAGTCACTAATCCCGAAGTATTCCGGGGATACACTGTACTCTATAACATGTAAACTGTAACACTATAAACGAAAACACTTAACATTAAACGATTATAAACTAGTGTTTAAATTTAGAACCATATAAACGGAGGTAAGGTATTATAATCTCATTAGAAGCATTATAATCACAGTGTGGTCGTATAATAATCAAGCACAAACCCATTTTAAACTCATGAGATTATGAATCGTTACAATTATTATAACAATCACAAATTGTGACAAAGCAAATTGACCACAAGCAAAACACCACGCTCACGTGACGAATTCTTAAAATGCAACACTCAAGTGACAAAACGCCGCAAAAAAAACAACCTCAATGGACAAATCGTAAAAACAGACAACACACGCACATTCGTTGCTGTTAGAAGAAGACAACACCTAGCACCTTCAACTATACACATCATACAGCCAACTCGTAAATGGGGCGGTATTTGACAGCCTTCGCTGCTGTCGACGGGGCCAAGCAGCGAGTGTTTAACTCCATTGTTTCAGAATCCGTGTCATCACCCGACCACAGCGCCTTAGCCAAACTACATCTCCCCAACAAGGCAGCCTTCCCTATGCTGTGTATTTTAGCAGTATATTAACTGACGCACTTGAAGATAACAATTCGTCTAGAAAAGGCAGGCGACTTGTTCTACCAACATGATTTCAATTTATATCCGAAATAAGTATGAGTTCATTCATGAGTAGTATTCACTAAGCCCCGATAGCACTAACATACACACAGTTATGATTAAACAAAGTAAACATTAGTCGCTCATCCCAGCTCAGACATGATCATAGCACGTCCACAAACTCTCAAATTATAAACTCACATTGCATACTCTAACAATATAAACTCTAACAATATAACCTTTAAACTATGAGCTATACATTGCAACGCTTTAAAATAACACTACAAACTAGTGTTATAGTAAACTATAATGTTGTGAACTCTAACAATATAAGCTATGTGCGATACATTATAACGCTATAAAATTACATCATAAACTAGTGTTACAGATTAGAACACCGTACATTGAAGTGTGCTATTCATATCTCATTCGAATTCTTAGCTTCACAACGTGGTCCTCTAAGAATCACACTATGCTCGTGCGTATGTAACATGTCTGTATGTAATATGCATGAATGTAATATGTATGTATGTAACATGTATGCATGTAAAATGTATGTATGTAATATGGACGTGCGAAACAAGGGTGGAATATGTGAAACGACTACAAACAGCTGGGCAGCAGAATGGTAAGTAGCTGCGTCGCCCTGGAAATGTGATGTCGCTGCTGTTGTTGCTGCTGGAGTTGCTTCTGTTGCTGTGATATACGCAGGAAGGTGGTGTTCCGTGATGGGATGACGCCTTTGATTAAAGCCTCTGACCAAACTCACCCGATTGACGCCCTTGATCGTCGTATTTGATCAACTCTGATATTGTAGACTCTCACATGTTAAGCTCTATCATAGTGAAACATAATATTATAACCTATGAACTACTACCTATCCATTGTAACGCTGTAAAAGAATATTACCTATTGGGTTTCACTCCCTCGTCGAGAAGGCCGCTCTCTTCCTTTCCTAAAGTTACATGCTAATTTCTCTGCATTCACTTTAAATCGAGGACAAAGTTTTTCCATTTATTCAAAATAAGCGCACAATTACACACTGAGATGCACTTACATATTCATGCATGAAGTACAATGGGCACATTACCCTTCGGTATGTTAATAGACATGCGGATTGTGCCCTCCAAAATTAACAATCGAATGCAAATATCCTGAAAGACAAAGGATTGGATCCTAGGGGGGGAGTTATAAGGCGGCTCAGGAGCAGAGCTCAAGGCCATTTCGAGAGGGAACTTGATGAGGTTGGACGCTCGACTCGTCGCTCTGCTGATCGCCCTTCAACCGCGAGACAACGCAGCCTGGCGAGCACAATTGCTGTGTCGACAGTTAGTCGACTTTACGTCGGGAGAGTTCGTGGCGACATCTTCAGACGGGTTCCAGACATCGATATACCGTGAATCTCTAAGTAAGTGTATATTTTCGCGGATAAAATCTTAAACGTTGTCGTCGTCAAATTTACGGGATTTTTTTGCGTCTCGGTTAGACGCGAGTGTCGTTCTTGTTTTAGCAGTTAACAAAATCCAAAACGCTAAACATCCTTGCGGCCGATAGCGTACTTTTGACTCAATAACACCGCTGCGGTTACTACGCTCACATGGAGCAGAGACGCTCTCCACAGCCCCACGCACACGGAGGCAAGAAGCCATTCAATTGCTCTGTGTGTGGGAAGGCATTTTCAAGGCCATCAACTCTTCAAACTCACCAGAGAACACACACGGGCGAGAAGCCATTCCTGTGCCCTATGTGTGGGAAGACATTTGCACACTCGTCACATCTTCAGAGTCACCAGAGAACACACATGGGCGAGAAGCCATTCCTGTGCCCTGTGTGTGGGAAGACATTTGCTCAGTCATCACATCTTCAGATTCATCAGAGAACACACACGGGCGAGAAGCCATTCCTGTGCCCTGTGTGTGGGAAGAAATTTGCAAACTCATCACATCTTCAGAGTCATCAGAGAACACACACGGGCGAGAAGCCATTCCTGTGCCCTGTGTGTGGGAAGACATTTGCACACTCATCACATCTTCAGCGTCACCAGAGAACACACACGGGCGAGAAGCCATTCTTGTGCCCTGTGTGTGGGGAGGCATTTGCACACTCATCAAACATGAACAGGCATCAGAAGGTCCACAATGATAGGAAACTGAAATCAAAAGCTGAAATTCAAGGTGCTGCAATGAGTCCTGAAGAAGTTTCCACCTTCGATCCCATGCAGTTGGATCCCGAGAGATGGCTGAATGTAATGGAGTGGCTCGAGAGTCAACCAGAGAGCTCGGAGTGACTGAAAAAATATTATGTCATGTGGTTATACCTATTAAGCTGTATCGAGTACTTTTGTGTGTAATTTTGACCATTTTAGTTTTACAGTTTTTGTGAGTTTAATTACGTGCACAGTGGTGGTTTGTAATGTTATCGGA
Source organism: Lethenteron reissneri (assembly GCF_015708825.2). NCBI lineage: Eukaryota > Metazoa > Chordata > Hyperoartia > Petromyzontiformes > Petromyzontidae > Lethenteron > Lethenteron reissneri. The sequence goes on from NW_026890988.1 coordinate 88,050, forward strand.
TTACTTGCCGAAGTGGTGTGATGAGCACTGGTTGTGAGAGGGTTCAATTGTAGTTGTTAAGTGTTCTTGTTGAGCTAAAGTTGGAATACCTCTCTAGGTACATCTTTACTCAACATTTTAAACGATTTTTTTCAAGTATATGGCTTTTTTTATTGGTATTAATGGACTTAAGATAGCCTATGTCAGGATATACATTGATGGCTCGTTCGTTGGATATATGGCCTTGACTTCAACATAGACGCACAGTGAACAAATGTGGTGAACTAATAAGGAAATCATGGGGAATGGAACGGAAATGGTTTGCATTGTACTGGAAATGTGTGAACATTGGACTTACTAAATATTCCCTTCGAGTTTTGACGTAAAAATGATTGCAGATGAATAAAAACGTATTTTTAACAAATGTTTGTCCGGTCTTTATTTTATAATGTTCCGAGCAAAAACATGTTAAGCTAATTTCAGGTGGAGGATCTCTGTCACACAAGTGTGCCCTTAACCGGCAGCATCTTGGCTGTCTACCCGATTAACACGTGTTCCTTGAGGGGAAAGTTTCCCGTAGTTAATCGTTCATCAACGTACCAGTCCCAAATCCCGAAGTAT
>NW_026890989.1:0-13036 GCF_015708825.2 Lethenteron reissneri
CGCGACCAACCGCCGCGTCGCTGGCAGCCGCCTCTACAACATCGCGCCGAGCCCCCCCGACGGAACGCCCCGTGGGTCTGCCACCGTTGTGGTCGAGAGGGGCATGTGGCGAGGGGGTGCCGCACAGAGCCGGAGGCCGCCAACGTTACCTGGAACCCGCCGGGGCCGAACGCCGACAGGATCCAGGCGAGTGACGCCGTCCCGCCCGGCCTCTCGGTCGGGCCGAGCAATTATAATTCCGACGCCGCGAACTTACCGGGAGTCTCCTCGGGGTGGGCGCCGTCGGTGTCGTTCCCCGGTCCCCATTGTCCGGGTCGGGGGAAGGGAATCGCGCCGGGGATAGCGCCGGGGCCTGGGATTGCGTCGCGACCAGGGGTGGCGTCGCGACCCGGAGTGGCGTCGCGAACGGACGTGACGTTGCATCCGGGAGTGACGTCGCGGCCAGGAGTGGTGTCGCGGATCACGTCGGGGATCGCGCCGAGGCCGGAGACCGCGTCGGGAGTCGCGCCGGGGCCGGAGACCGCGTCGGGAGTCGCGCCGGGGCCGGAAGGGACGTCGCGGGCGGACGTGACGTCGCGGGCGGAGGTGACGTCGCGGGCGGAGGTGACGTCGCGGGCGGAGGGTGACGTCGCGGGCGGGCGTGGTTTCACCGGCGGGCGTGACGTCGCGGGCGGGCGTGACGTCCCGGGCGGGCGTGACGTCGCGGGCGGGCGTGACGTCGCGGGCGGGCGTGACGTCCCGGGCGGGCGTGACGTCGCGGGCGGGCGTGACGTCGCGGGCGAGCGTGACGTCGCCGGCGGGCGTGACGTCACCAATTGCCTGCGACGCCGGCGAGTTGCCAGGGGCAACGGCCCGGGGGCGGAGGCAGCCCACAAGATTGACAGTGCGCCCTGAAGCAGTTCCACGGGCCGCCTCACCACCGCTTTGCGGCAGATTGAGACGGAACCAGGGGGACCACGCCCCCGTGACAAAGGGAAGGGAGGGGAGAAGGGAGGGGCTCACGGGAAGGCCCACCCCCCAGTCCCCACTGCCCCCTACAATGGGGGGGGCCCCCCACACCACAAGGGGGGCCCATCCTACGTCACCAAAGGGGGGCAATTTGCACCACACAGAGAGCCCAGCCCGCAACCCAGGGGTAAGCCCACACTATGTAACAAGGGCGCGTTCACCCTGCTGCGACGCACTCCAAAGGGAGGAACCCCATCTTCAGTCCATTCACATCCATCCCCCATCATTTCACCATGCACCACAGGATAACGAGACGCCGCCTGGTCAGTGGCCGGACTCAGCCACACAATGGAGGAAGCTGGCAAGGCGGGTGGTAGCGGCCACGTCAGGAACCTCGGTCCTGGTCGGTGAAATCGCGGGAGTGTCGGCACGTATCTTGGTTGATACGGGGGCATCAGCCACGATCATCTCGAGCACCATGCACGAGATGCTGCCGGATAAAATCCGACCTTTAGTCCCCGTCAAGACAACGTTCATTGCAGCAAATGGAGGCAGCATGGGCTTCCTGGGCCAGGTTGAAGCCCCGATACAGATTGGGCAGCTTTCGGTAGCAGGACCCATCCTTGTCTCCGCAACATTGCCCGTACCCTGCCTGTTGGGGACGGACTTTCTGAGGCGGATGCCAATGAAAATCGATCTGGCCAATGGGCGGGTGGAAGTCCAGGGAACGCATCTCCATTTCCTAAAGGCGGAGGGAGCCAGCCGGGGTGTACCCTACGTGCAGGCTCTGGTCAGTAAGTCTGTCTCCATTCCCCCGGCAGCCCAGATGCTGATTCCGCTGCAATATCGGTCTCCCCTCGTGACAGCCCGACCAGACTCACCCATCCTGGTGTCTCCGGCATCAGCTGCCATGGATCGCCATGCGCTGGTGGGAGCCGAAACTATTGTACAGAGGAACCAGCATCTGTTCATTCAGGTGCTGAACACCTCCGATAGAACAGCGACGGTGCAGGAGGGAACAGTTCTGGCCCACGTTAGTCCCTTGTCACTAGGAGCCCCAGGGACAAAGCCCGAGCTTGTAGGCAGCATCAGCCAGTCCGAGGACAGAGGGGCCGAATCGTGGATGGACCAGCTGGCGGGGCCTGAGCCGGGATTGCCGCCCGACCAGAAACAGCAGCTGCACTCATTATTGCATGAGTTCTCGGACGTGTTCAGCCGGGGACCGTTCGACCTAGGGCGCACAAATCTGTCGCAGCACCACATTAACACGGGAGATGCCGCACCCCTGCGCCAAAACACATATAGAATGAGCCCAATGGAAAAAGGGCACATTCAACAAGCGGTGCAGGAGATGCTGCGGGCCGACATAATTTCTCCATCCTCGAGTCCCTGGGGGGCACCGGTGGTCCTAGTCAAGAAGTCAGACGGGTCACTGAGATTCTGTGTGGACTTCCGACGCCTCAATGCCGTCACGCTGGCCGACGCATATCCCCTACCACGTATTGACGACTCATTGGATGCACTGGCGGGAGCAAAATTTTTCAGTACGCTGGATTTATTGTCCGGGTTCTGGCAGGTCCCACTAGACGCGGACTCCCGGCCTAAAACAGCGTTCCGGACACCACAGGGCCTGTTCGAGTTCAACTGCCTGCCTATGGGCCTCCAGACTGCGCCGGCGACGTTCCAACGCATAATGGAGTTGGCCTTAGCAGGCCTCCAATGGGAAACGTGCCTCATCTACCTGGATGACGTCATTGTCTTCAGCCGATCATTCGAGGAACACATTGACCGATTACGTCAGGTATTCCTGCGGTTCCGGAACGCGAACTTGAAGCTCAAGCCGTCGAAGTGCCACCTTATGCAGTCGTCGGTACGCTACTTGGGCCACGTCGTCAGTGAGTCTGGAGTGGCTACAGACCCGGAAAAGACGGCCTGCGTGAGGGCCTGGGCTGTTCCCACAACGGTTCCAGAGGTACGCCGGTTTGTGGGTTTCGTTTCTTATTACCGCCGGTTCGTACCCAACTTCGCAACCATTGCCAAGCCCTTGCACGTGTTGACGGCGAAGAACCAGAGGTTTTATTGGGGCCCTCTGGAGGAAGAGGCATTCCAGCAGCTGCGCTCACGTCTGACAGATGCACCACCATTGGCTTTTCCGGATTTTGGCCTCCCCTTTATCCTGGACACGGACGCCAGCGATGTGGGCATCGGCAGTGTTTTGTCGCAAGTCCAGCAGGGTCGCGAGGTGGTTATCGCCTATGGTAGTCGCGTGCTTTCATCAGCGGAGCAGCGCTACTGCGTCACACGTAGGGAACTCCTGGCAGTCGTTCACTTCGTGCAGCAATTTCGACCCTACCTGTATGGTCGCAAATTTACGGTCCGCACTGACCACGCGGCCTTGCAGTATTCGCTCCGCATCGACCAGCCTTCGGGCCAGCTGGCCAGATGGATAGAGCGCCTGCAGGAGTACAGGTACCAAGTAGTGCATCGCAAAGGGACCAGACATGCCAACGCAGACGCATTGTCCCGACTGGCGCCCCAGGGCCCTTGTGCATGCACCACAGGCGGGGCACGCTGCAAGGAGGCGAGGCCGGAGGGGACAGTCATCGCTCCCGTACGCACGGCGGAGGACGCACAGGGTGAGGTCCAGCTGACCGACCACGACCTGGGGCTGACCTTGGACGATTGGCGACGGCTACAGCTGGAGGAAGCCCCACTGCGAACGCTACGCGCCTCAGCAGAGGCAGGGGGGGAGGAGTACATCGTATGGGAGGACCTCCTCATGCGATGGGACCCGACAGGGCGCCGACGATGCCTGGTAGTTCCGGAGTCGCTGCGTCAACAATTGGTTATGGACGTACACGGCCGCCAGCTGCTGCACCTGGCGGGGCGGAAGACACTGTACACATTACAGAGTCGGTACTTTTGGCCAGGTATGACCGCTGATGTGCATCGATGGGTCGCTACCTGCGTCGAATGTGCGCGGCGAAAGCCGCCACCCCGGGTAAGCCGGGCGCCCCTACAGCCCATCACGGTGACCAGGGTCAACGAATTGGTTGCGTTGGACATCCTGGGACCACTGCCGGTCACGCCACGGGGAAATAAATACCTGTTGGTCGGAGTCGAGTACTGCACGAGATGGCCGATGGCGTGGGCCCTCCCGGACCAAACGGCACAGACCATCGCCGATGCCTTCGTGGGAGGCTATGTCCTTGATAAGGGGGCACCGGAGCGGTTGCTCACGGATCAGGGCAGGAATTTCTCCTCACAGCTATTGAAGGACGTCTGCTCTATCCTGGGCACTAAAAAGGTCCGAACATCTCCGTATCATCCCCAGACCGATGGGATGGTAGAGCGGCTTAACCGCACCATAGCGGCCATGCTGTCCCAAGTGGTGGACGAAAACCATTCCGACTGGGACCTCCACATTCCATCTGTCTTAGCGGCGTACAGGGTGGCCCCACACGCGGCGACGGGGTTCTCGCCGTTTTTCCTGATGTACGGACGGGATCCCGTTCCGCCTATTGAGGTGCAGTTGACGGACATTCCCGCAAGAGCCGACGCATGGCCGAAGGCACTAAAGACCTCCCTCATTTATTTGAGAGAGGCCCGCCAAGCAGCCGAGGCCGCATCGGCCACGAGCCAAGAGAGTAATGTACGGATACGGGAGAGGACAGTGACAGCCAAGCCCTTCAAAGTCGGGGACCAGGCATGGCTACACTGTCCTCAGGTGCCGGTTGGCCTCTCACCAAAGCTGCACCGACCCTGGAAAGGGCCGGTCGAGGTCATTAAAGCACTCCGACCGCAGTGCGTCCAGGTCCAACTGGGTAAGCGACGATGGTTTGTACACCCCACCCGCCTTAAGCCATACATCTCTCCACCGTCATCTTCACCAACATCACCACCAACATCACTGCCAACATCATCATCATCCCTACCCAGGCCAAGGTCGCCGACCACCACGCACCGACCGGCAGGGGGTTCGGTGCCCTGTGTTCCCTTGTCACCTACAGCACCCCATGTGAGGCCTGACGGAGCGGCGGCACGAGCGGGGGCCGGAGAGACAGCGGCGCCGGGCAAGGCGACACCAGCACCACCGAACCAGGGACCGCGACGAGAGGGCCTTCGAAGGAGGGGGCCGCCACGGTCATCTGCTGCCTGTGGATGTCCGGGCTGTTACGGGATGCTGGCTGGAGACCTGGGCAGGCCGCGCAATTGATTTCGTTGTGTTATGTTGCATTGTATGGTTGTGGGGGGGGTAAGGGCTGTCGTCACTGTCAGTGGGGGGAGGCATGGGGAGATTTAAATGGTCCATGGGGGAGGCAGAACCGAGGACGGTTATTTTTTTCTCCGGGGGGGGGGGGTGATGTAGGGGTGTCAGGGGAAGGATTCCCACCAATAGATGGGTTAGTGGGAGGGGTGATCGAAGAGATATAAGGAGAGAACGGGCGGGAAGAAGGGGCCTTTGGCGGGAACGAGATTGGGACGGCTGGGGGACAGGTGTGGAGAGAAGGAAAAGAATAAAGGACGAGACCCCTGCAATCTGGTGTCGGCTCCTACTTTACATATATAAAATCGTAGATGTCTGTCTGTCTGTGTGTGTGGATTTCGGACCATACGCACTTTCATTGGATGGCGGTTGCCCCTGGCAACGGCTAGCGACGCCTTCGCCGCTTTCATTGGACCTGGCAACGGCTAGCGACGCCTTCGCCAAGGGCTGCAGTTTCATTGGACGGCGGTTGCCCCTGCCAACGGCTAGCCACGCCTTCGCCACTTTCATAGGCTCCGTAAATAATGAAATAATAGCCATTACACAGTATTGTTGGAGCGCTGAGGGGGGGGGGGGGGGGAAGGCACGCCACCCGTACCCTGCCTCTGCCGGAGACAAAGGCGGCCGGGCATCGTGGATCCAAGTCCCGGGCGAAGCCGGGTCATGTGTATGTGTGTATGTGTTTGTGTATGTCTGTATGTATGTGTGTATGTATGTGTGTGTATGTGTTTGTGTGTGTGTGTATGTATGTGGGTTTTTTTGTATGTCTTTATGTGTATGTCTGCGTGTCTGTATGTATGTGTGTATGTACGTGTGTGCATGTGCGTGTATGTATGTGTGTGTATGTATGTGTGTTATGTGTCTGTCTGTGTGTCTGCATGTATGTGTGTGTGTAATGTGTATGTGTTTGTGTGCATGTATGTGTGTGTTTGTGTGTATGTGTATGTCTGTGTGTATGTGTGTGTGTATGTGTTTGTGTGTATGTGTGTGTATGTATGTGTGTGTATGTGTTTGTATGTGTTTGTGTGTTTACGCTCGCATTACACAAATGTGTTGCTGGTCTAAGGCGTTCCTCGCACAGCATTGCCGCTTTATTATTTCAGTCGTTTACTGCCTTACGCACCCTGAAAGTCGTGTGTGTCTGCAGCAAGCGCGTGTATGTGTACCTATGGACGCGCGCGCGTGTGTTGTGTAGGGGGAACGGTAGTGTAGTGCTTAGCGTGCTGCCTGTGTCTGTGTGTGTGTGTCTGTGTGTGTGTCTGTGTGTGTGCGTGTGTGGTGTGTGGGGAGCGGTAGTGTAGTGCTTAGCGTGCTGTCTGTGTGTCTGTGTGTGTGTGTCTCTGTCTGTGTGTGTCTGCGTGTGTCTGTGTGTGTGTCTGTGTGTGTGTCTGTGCGTGTGTGGTGTGTGAGGAGCGGTGGGTGTAGTGCTTAACGCTACGCTGCGCTACCAACCCGGCGAACCCAGTTCGATTCCCGCTCACGGCCACCACCGGTGACGATTATTTGAACCTCCCCTAGGTCGACTCTGCCTCAAACGAGTAACTGCTGTAGCGTATTAACATCGCCACTGGGGAGACAAAGGCGGCCGGCCGTGGTGGATACAAGTCCCGGGCGAAGCCGGGTAGTACAGCTAGTATGTATGTGTAGAGGTGATACGCGCTGGGATTAGAGATCGTATGCCAGCGCGTGATGATTGGTTGTGTAGGTGGTGACGCGCGCTGACGGTGGAGGATCAGGGGTCAGCGCGGGGTCGTGGGTTACGGGGTACTGATTGGCTGTGGGCCGGTGACGTGCTGTGAGGGAGTGATCGGGTGGCAGCGCGGTGTGATTGGTGGAGGAGTGTTAACACGCGCTGGGGAAAACGGATCGTAGAGAGAGTGCGTCGTGATTGGTTCATTAAGGAGCGATGCTCACGTTGAAGTACGCATCAGCTCCGCCTCTCGTGAGCAGGGGCTATAAAAGGGGATGCACACAGGCGTGAGGGCAGTGTGTAACCAGCGAAGAATGAAGACGGGGATGAAGACCTAGGGCCCTGCGGTACCTAGTCCCGCTGTCCTAACGGGACCGGGACTCTGTGTAACCCAGAGGCGAGTGTAGTGTGTGTAGCCAGAGGCATAAGGTCTACACGAGCCGAATGCAGTGTGTGTAGCCAGGGACATAGGGTCTACACGAGTCGAGTGTATTGTGTAGCCAGAGGCATAGGGTCTACACGAGTGAAGGGTATCGTGTGTAGCCAGAGACCTAGAGTTTACACGAGAGTAGGGGAGTGTGAAGTCAGAGAAGGAGACTACACGTTGTATTTTGATACGTAAAGATTTAATAAAAGTGTGTTCCCGTCAAGAAGTTCCTGCCGTCAATTCCCATACTTCAACTGGCGTCAGAAGTGAAACGGTCTTCCAAGCATGGATACAAGGAGGAACCGTCGGACCCAAGGGATTGACCACGGGGACAACCTCGACGACGCGGGTCAACTGGCATCGGGGGGTGCGGAAGAGGAGTTGCCCACGGGGCAGGATCCGCCGACGGCGCCGGACGAGCCACGGGGGACTGACGCCGTGCTTCGCGAAGTGCACTCCCGTCTGGCGGAGCTGCTGCTCGCCGCCGCGTCCATCTTGGCGGAGATCAGCTCGTCGGGAGGAGCGGGAACGGCGGCCGACGTTCTGCAGGGTCGCCCTGCAGATTCCCGCCAAAACGATTTGGCGATGGCCGCCATTTAATCTGCACCGACTTTTGGCGGGAACGGCCATCACCACGTGGCAGCGGTTCTCCATGCGCGCCCGCTGACGTCACCAACGCGCGCGGCGGACCGCCATCACACACCCGCCGATGGGGCCGCCATCTTACACACCGACGGGGTGGCAGAGAGGAAGCACGAGGAGGAGGACGACTTCATTTTTCAGCAGCGCCTTCCCACGTTGTCAGCCTTCAAGGCGGAAGGCGGGGATTGGAGCCAATTTCAGCGCAGATTTTTGGCGCATCAGGAGATGTCCGCCTGGTCCGACGCTACGGCACTGCGGGCACTGCCTGCCATGCTGGATGACAACGCGCTCGCGGCCTTCACGTCCGCACGCAGGTCGGACCGCTCCACGCTCAAAGATGCGCTGGCTCTCATGGCCAAGGTCTATGGTCCTCCCTCCGCGTGCCGCCATCATTTTTATGCAAGACGGAAGGCGGACACGGAGACCGTGCTCGCCTACCGCACGGCGTTGCTTGCTCTCGCCGACGCCGCGTTCCCTCGTATGGACGAGGAGGGCCAAGATGCCATGGTTTTGGAGCAGCTGCTCAAGTTGGCGCAGGACCTGGGGGTCCCCATTAACACGGCCGATGAGACCGATATTTCATCCTTACGGGTCGCCACAAGCATACAAGCGCACGAGGTCCTTCAACGTAAACAGGGTGTCGTCTGCAACGCTGCCGTGGCCTCAACTCCGGGCCCAGTTGTCACCGTGCCCCAAGTCGTCAGCCCACGAGAGGAGGCGTTCATCGCGGGACGACCGGGGGACTGGAGATCGGGGGGTCGTTCGCCTCTGCGAGCGGCCCGCAAGCTGGAGCAACCGAGATCTCCGACGACTGTCATCACCTGCTATAACTGCGGCGTCCGGGGCCACGTGGCCTCCGGTTGCCGCGCCCCACGTCAGCGCGCCATGGGACCTCGGCTGGACGACGACCAAGGCCCCAAGTCGTCCCTGCAAACCCCGGCAAGTCGCGGCACCTCACATGCTCGGCCCGCATACTCGGCACATATGGGTCGTCGCGTTGCGGCGGGGGAGAGCCGAGTAGAGTTCGGGGATTCGGTTCAGAGAGGGCGATTCGGCCGGGACCGGGGAGACATTAAATGGTCGGAGTTGGGGCACAGAATAGTGGCTGCCTCAGCGGGTTCATCCGTCGTTACCGGATCTATTGATGGGGTCGAGGTCAGGGTGTTAGTGGACACGGGGGCATCGGCGACTATTATATCGGATCTCATTTATAATATTCTCCCTGTACAATGTCGTCCGCTTCTTCCGGTGGATGTGCCATTTTACGCCGCTAACGGGGGATCATTGGGCATTATCGGTCAGATTAGGGCGTCCATTTGCATTGGTGATATCAAATTGTCGGGACCCGTTTTTGTTTCGTCCTCCCTGGCGGTCCCTTGTCTATTGGGCACTGATTTTTTGGCAAAAATGCCCATCAAAATTCTCATTGATCAGCGTTGCATTGAACTACCATCGGGTCGCCGTATTTCATTTTTGACGAGCCCTAATGAAATTCGGACGGCGTGCGCTACCATACAGGCGTTAGCGACACAGACCGTGCACGTGCCCCCGGGTTCACAAATGTTAATTCCCCTCCGGTTGCGGAAGCCATGGGTGAAGGAGGCCTCTGAACAGGGCATGCTTTTGGGTCCTTCTAATAGGGCTGTTGGTGGTCTCGATTTGTCGGTGGCTCACACTTTGGTGGGGGCTGACAGGGATCCGTTTGTGATGGTTTTAAACGCTGGTGCGCGGCCGGCCGTCATTCAGCAGGGCACCGTGCTAGCTCACGCGGCGCGGGTCCCTGCGGAGGAGAGGCTGGTTGCGCAGGCGGATGCGAGTCCCACGGAAAACGTTACATTGAAGGAGGACCTCGATTGGGTTGATTCGCTGTGCGCGGACTCTAATGATTTGTCAGCGGTACAGTTGGGTGCGCTGCGCGGGTTGCTCATTGAATTTTCGGATGTCTTCAGTAAACATAAGTATGACATTGGGTGCACGGACCTGCTACGCCACCACATTGAAACGGGCGATGCGGCACCGGTCAGGCAAAATCCCTTCCGACTGAGTCCTGCTGAGAAGGAACATGTTCAGTCGGCAGTTAACGATATGCTAGAAGCCGACATTATTTCGCCTTCCTCCAGTCCTTGGGGAGCGCCTATTGTGCTCGTTAAAAAGCAGGACGGGTCCCTGCAATTTTGTGTCGATTTCCGTCGCCTGAATAAGATCTCTGTGGCCGACGCGTATCCGCTCCCCAGGATGGACGAGTCTCTCGACGCATTGTCTGGTGCGCGATACTTTTCGACTCTTGATTTATTATCCGGATTCTGGCAGTTGCCACTCGACGAAGAGTCTAAGCCTAAGACCGCATTTCGGACTCCAGGGGGCCTGTTTCAGTTTAACCGGTTACCCATGGGACTTCACTCCTCTCCGGCGACGTTTCAGCATCTTATGGAATTGGTTTTGTCGGGCTTGCAGTGGGATACGTGCCTCATTTACCTTGACGATGTCATTGTTTTCGGTAAAACGTTTGAAGAACACCTCCAGCGATTGAGGGGGGTGTTCTTGCAAATGCGATCGGCTAAATTAAAGTTTAAACCGGCCAAATGCCACCTTTTTCGTAAATCCGTGAGGTACTTGGGTCACATTGTCGACTCTTCGGGGATTTCTACCGATCCTGCGAAGACGGACTGTGTCAGTTCGTGGCCAACGCCCACGTCAGTGTCAGACGTACGCAGTTTCATCGGTTTTGCTTCGTATTATCGCCGATTCGTTGAGCACTTTGCCACCATTGCAAAACCCTTGCACGCTCTAACGGCGAAAGGAGTGAAGTTTCGATGGGGACCGGAGGAGGAGGCTGCATTCTGCTCCCTCCGGGACGCCTTGGTTAGGGCCCCACCCTTGCGCTATCCGGACTTCGCGAGTCCCTTCTTGCTAGACACGGACGCTAGCAACACGGGCATTGGGGGAGTGCTGTCCCAAGTCGTTGGAGGGGTCGAACGGGTGGTCGCCTATGGTAGCAGGGTGTTGTCGCCGGCAGAGCAGCGCTACTGCGTCACCCGTCGCAAACTGCTTGCCATTGTTTTTTTTGTACAACAATTTAGGCCATATCTCTATGGCCGTCATTTCACGGTCCGGACGGACCACGCGGCGCTCCAGTATTCATTGCGGGTCGCCCAGCCCTCGGGCCAATTGTCGTGGTGGTTGGAAGTCCTCCAAGACTATCAGTTCACGACTACGTACCGTAAAAGCTTGCGACACACAAATGCCGATGCCCTGTCGCGGTTGTTGCCTTGTCACAAATGTGCGTGCTTATCGGGATCGGCGCGCTGTAAACCGCCGGTTACGGAAGGTAGGGAGGCGTTGGTTGCGGCCGCGAGCACACAAATTGGGGATGGTCCCGCTACCCCTGGGGGTCAGGACTCGCTGCTCTCAATGTCATTGATTGAGTGGGGCCGTCTCCAAATGGCGGACAGCTCCCTGCTGGCATTGCGCCGCAAGACGGGGGGTTCCGAAGGTAACCACGACCGAACTGGCTCCTACGAGCTTAAGCAAGGCCTATTGATGAGATGGGACAGTTTGTCCCGGCGGCATGCGATTGTGGTGCCTGCTGCTGTGAGGGGGAAGGTTGTCTTGGCCGCACACGAACGCCTCTTGCATTTGGGAGTTAACAAAACGCTTGCCCTGCTTCAGCGTGACTATTATTGGCCGGGAATGGGGGGTGACGTGGTGAATATTCTGAAGGGTTGTGTTGAGTGCGCCAGACGGAAACCACCGCCTGTGCCAGCTAATCCACCGCTGCAATCCATCCAGGTCTCGCGCACTAACGAGCTCGTTGCACTCGATATTCTGGGGCCTTTTCCGGTCACGCCTAGGGGTAATAAGTACCTGTTGGTGGGGGTCGAATATTTTACCCGGTGGCCTATGGCGTGGCCACTCGCCAACCAGTCGGCGGCGGCTGTGACGGACGCCTTTGTCCAGGGCTACGTCCTGGACAAGGGGGCTCCCGAACGCTTGCTGACTGACCAAGGGAAGAATTTTTCGAGTAAATTACTGCAAGAGGTGTGCGACCTGTTGGGTACCAAGAAGGTGCGTACCTCCCCGTACCACCCGCAGACGGACGGGATGGTGGAGAGGCTTAACAGGACATTGACTTCTATGTTGTGCCAGCAGGTGTGTGAGGCGCATGTTGATTGGGACCTGCAGGTCCCTGGGGTCCTCGCCGCGTATAGAATGGCCCCCCATGCCGCTACGGGATTTTCCCCGTTTTATCTGATGTACGGTCGGGAAGCCGACCCGCCCATGGAAACGCAGCTGGGTCTGTCCGCACCACGAGCAAATTCGAAATTGGCAGAGCATATTAAATTTAATATTCATAAGCTGACAGAGGCAAGGGAGGCCGCACGGCTTAATTCACGGGCTCGCCAAATTGCAAACGAGCGGTTGCGGGCACGGAAGGTGTCCGTGCACAATTGGGAACCAGGTGACAGGGCCTGGCTGCATTGCCCGCAGGCACCTTTGGCTACGTCGCCTAAATTGTTGAAGCCGTGGCGGGGACCCGTGGAGGTCGTGCGGGTTGCACGCCCCCAGTGCGTTCAGATAAAATGGGGAAAACGCCGTTGGTACGTCCACCCCTCCCGACTGAAACCGTTCTCGCCTCCGTATGGCCTCCCCTTGTGTCATGAGGGCCGAGCATGTGACGTGACCAGCGACCCTGAGGGGGAATTGTCTTTGCCTGCTCCTCACATGTCTCCGCCTGATCCGCTCCCAGGTGTCTCGGAACTGACAGCTGCCGACCACCGGCGGCCGGATCTTGAGCGGCCGGAGCCACCGGACGGTCGCCAACGTCCCGTCCCATACGACGGACCGGCCAGACGGACTCGCGCTAGGTCGCGCTACTTTGTGTGACCTGCCACGTGAGGAGTCGAGGCAGCCGGAGCGCCTCGGCACTGCGTTTAGTCACAGAGACACTTGGCGCGTTCGTTTTCCGGTGTTCGCTTTTATTGTGTTCGTTTTCCGGTGTTCGCTTTTATTGTGTTGTTCGTCGGGCTGTATATTGCTTCATATTTAAGTGTTATGTTGTGTT
>NW_026890990.1:0-27825 GCF_015708825.2 Lethenteron reissneri
CCCCCCGCCCCCCCCCTCAACCACCCCCCTGCCCCCCCCCCTCAACCACCACCCCCCCCCCCCCCCCCCCCCCCCCCCCCCCCCTGCCCCCCCCCCCACCCTCAACACCCCCCGCCCCCCCCCTACCCCCCCCCTGCCCCCCCCCCTCACCACCCCCCGCCCCCCCCTCATTCACACCCCGCCCCCCCCTCAACCACCCCCCCCCTCAACCACACAGAGACCCACAGACTCACCTCACAGAGACCCACAGACTCATCACACAGAGACCCATAGACTCATCACACAGAGACCCACAGACTCACCACACAGAGACCCACAGACTCACCACACAGAGACCCACAGACTCACCACACAGAGACCCATAGACTCATCACACAGAGACCCACAGACTCATCACACAGAGACCCACAGACTCACCACACAGAGACCCACAGACTCCTCACACAGAGACCCATAGACTCACCACACAGAGACCCACAGACCATCACACAGAGACCCACAGACTCACCACACAGAGACCCACAGACTCATCACACAGAGACCCACAGACTCATCACACAGAGACCCATAGACTCACCACACAGAGACCCACAGACTCGTCACACAGATACTCACAGACTCACCACACAGAGACCCACAGACTCACCACACAGAGACCCATAGACTCACCACACAGAGACCCACAGACTCACCACACAGAGACCCACAGACTCACCACACAGAGACCCATAGACTCACCACACAGAGACCCACAGACTCACCACACAGAGACCCACACAGAGACCCATATACTCACCACACAGAGACCCACAGACTCGCCACACAGAGACCCACAGACTCACCACACAGAGACCCACAGACTCACCACACAGAGACTCACAGACTCACCACAGAGAGACCCATAGACTCACCTCACAGAGACCCATAGACTCACCACACTTCTGATTAGCATGGCACACGTACACACACGCACACACACACTCGTACACAAAAACACGTACACACACACACGTACACACACACGCACGTACACACACACGCTCATACACACACGCACACACGCACGTACACACACATACTTGTACACACACACGCACATACACACACACACGTACACACACGTACACACACACACGTACACAAAAACACACGTACACACACACGCACGTACACACACACACTCGTACACACACGTACACACACACGTACACACACATACACGTACACACACGCACGTACACACACACGCACGTACACACACCCGTACACACACACACTCGTACACACACACAAACGTACACACACACATGTACACGCACACACACGCACACACACGTACACACACACGTACACACACACACGTACACACACACACACGTACACACACACATGTACACGCACACACACGCACACACACGTACACACACACGTACACACACACACGTACACACACACACACGTACACACACACGTGAGGTGGCCTCGCTCACGATGACGTTTCGATGTCACCTTCACCGCACCCCGCACAGAGAGAGCGTGGGGAGAGACGCGCGGAGGTGGAGGAGGTGGAGAAGGTGGTGGAGGTGGTGGTGAGGTTCCGGCAGGCAGGGCGTGGTGGTGCGCGTCAGCGCCGCTGGAGACGGACGTGGGTCAACCCCCCCGTGTCCGTGCCCGAGAACCAGCGTGGCCCCTTCCCCAAGCTGCTGCTGCAGGTGCGGCGCTGTGCGCAGAGCGCTCCCATTCTCGCTGTCGTCTAGCCTCATCCTAGACTAGCCCTAGACTAGCCTTAAACTAGGCCTAAACTAACCCTAACTAGCCCTAGACTAGACCTAGACTTGCCCTAAACTAACCCTAAACTAGGCCTAAACTAGGCCTAAACTAGCCCTAAACTAACCCTAAACTAGGCCTAAACTAGCCCTAAACTAGGCCAGAACTAACCCTAAACTAGGCCTAAACTAGGCCTAAACTAACCCTAAACTAACCCTAAACTAGGCCTAAACTATGCCTAAACTAGCCCTAAACTAACCCTAAACTAGGCCTAAACTAGCCCTAAACTAGGCCTAAACTAACCCTAAACTAGGCCTAAACTAACCCTAAACTAACCCTAAACTAGGCCTAAACTAGCCCTAAACTAGGCCTAAACTAACCCTAAAATAACCCTAAACTAGGCCTAACCTAACCCTAAACTAGGCCTAAACTAACCCTAAACTAGCCTTAAACTAGGCCTAAATTAGGCCTAAACTAGGCGTAAACCAGCCCTAAACTAACCCTAAATTAGGCCTAAACTAGCCCCTGCCTAGGGTTAGGCCCCGTGTAGAAGGTGGAGGTGGTGGAGCTGGATCAGACAGACGAGGAAGAGGAGGAGGTGGAGGAGGGGGAGGAATCCGTAGAGCCGGGAAGCTCTTTTCTATCAGCCACGGGGGGGTGACACAAACACGCCCAGCGGCGGTGCAGAGTCCAGGGATAGTTCAACAAACACACGGGACGCGGACGGCCGTGATGTCACACACTCACTCATTCACTCACACACTCACTCACACTCACTCACACACACACTCACTCACTCTACACACACTCATACACACTCACTCTACACTCAATCACACTCATCACACTCATACACACACTCACTCATACACTCACTCACTCATACACACACTCACTCATACACTCACTCACTCATACACTCACACACTCACTCACACACTCACACACACACTCACTCACACACTCACACACACTCACACACTCACACACACTCACACACTCACACACACTCACACACACAATCACACACTCACTCACACACACACTCACACACACACTCACTCACACACTCACTCACACACACACACACTCACTCACACAACGCGGATGACCGAGGGTGAGCCGGGCGTGAGAGTGCCGAGACTAGTCCGGCGTAGGAGCCCCCCACTCCGCCAACCGCCCCCCACTCCGTCACGGCCCCCCACTCCGCCAATGCCCCCACGGCAGGTGAAGTCCAACGCTGTGGGCGTGGACGTGCGCTACGCCTTGGCGGGGGAGGGCGCTGACCGACAACCCACGGGGCTGTTCGTCGTCGACGCCGCCACGGGGAGAGTGTCAGTCACCGCGAGCCTGGACCGCGAGGTGATCGCTCAGTATCGCGTACGGAGCACACTACACGACTATACACTATATACTACACAATATATACTACACTATACACTACACTATACACTACACTATACACTACACTACACGACACTATACACTATATACTACACAATATATACTACACTATACACTACACTATACACTATATACTACACACTATATACTACACTATACACTACACTATACACTACACTATACACTACACTACTATACACTACACTACTATACACTACACTATACACTACACTACTATACACTACACTACTATACACTACACTACTATACACTACACTACTATACACTACACTACTATACACTACACTATACACTACACTCTACACAGCTGCACTCTGCTGCTGCTGTTGTTGTTGTGACTGCAGCTGCGCTGCTTCGCCGTCGACCCGACTGGAGGTTTTGTGGAGGATCCCGTTGACATCGTCATTGACGTCATCGACGTCAACGACAACCGCCCCAAGTTCACCAGAGACGTCTTCCACGGCAGCCTCACGGAAGGATCGCCACGAGGTGACGATGATGATGGTGACGATGATGATGGTGACGATGGTGATGATGGTGACGATGGTGATGATGGTGATGATGATGGTGATGATGACGGTGACGATGGTGATGATGATGACGATGATGACGATGATGATGATGACGACGATGATGATGATGATGACGATGATGACGATGATGATGATGATGACGATGATGATGATGATGATGACGATGATGATGACGATGACGATGATGATCATGATGACGATGGTGATGATGATGACGATGATAATGGCGATGATGATGATGGCGATGATGATGATGGTGATGACGATGATGACGATGACGACGATGGCGAGGATGATGATAGAGGGAATGGCTCCGACTCCCGGCCACGTAGTTTTACCCGGGCCCGCTCACCATCATGAAGGTCCTTAATGATTGTGAACAGAGGGTCAGGCACTCCGAAAGCACGAAGAACAACCCAGAGCCCAGGCCTACTGATGGTATCATAAGCCTTGACCAGGTCAATAAAGCAGAGATGTAGGTCTTGTTGGAACTCCACAACTCTGCTGTAGCAGGCAGACAGAAAATATGGCATCTGTGCAGGACCACCCTTTCCTGAAACCGCATTGGGGCTCCGCACGCCTCTCCTCAGTGTGCCTAGCAAGGCGATGTTGAATAATCCTTGCCAGGACCTTTCACGGTACACTGAGGAGTGAGATGCCCCTGTAGTTGTTACAGTCTGTGCGGTCCCCCTTCTTAAAGAGGGGGACCACCAGGGCATCCTTCCAATCCTGCGGAACCCGTCCAGTGGTCCAGACTGTTGTTATGATGTCATGTAGGGCAGTCTGTGCACAAAGGCCACCCTCCCTCAATATTTCACTTGGGAGATCATCTCTGCCAGGTGCCTTTCCTGGTCTCAGACTCCGGATCGCCTTCAGTACTTCCTCAACAGATCTCAACTCAGCTAGCCACTCAAAGGGGGGGTGACTTCTTCCAATATTTGAGGCACCGCAGCTCAGCAGGGTCATCCCCACTTTGTCCCACGTTTTTTCTAGGCTGAGGGATTTGCCCTCCCCCAGGACCTCAGAAATGCTCAACAAATCTGCCAACCTGTTCCTGGGGGACGGAGATTGGATCACCATTCTTTCTCTTAATGATGGTAATAGGTGTGGCGCTGCAGATTACTTTTTTGATGGAATTAACGAGCGATTTGTGATCACGGGCCATTGAGGCAGACTCCATCTCCTCAGCAACCCGCGACCACCACCCATCCTTGCAGCACCTCACGGCTCTCCGAACCTCCGAGTGAAGGCTGCGGTAAGCCTCCTCATTCTCCGACGTGGGATGCTGTAGCCGATGAGAGCGGGCCTGTCGCCTTTTTCTCAGCCAGCTTGAACACCTCCTCTGTCAGCCAGGGTCTCTCGGGAGGTCTGGAACGTGTACCTAAAGCAGCCATTGCAGCTGCATGAGCCACAGTCCTAAACTTCGCCCATTTCCCCTCGATATCAGGAGGAGTCAGGGATGATGCCAACCCCAGCCGCAAGCGATGATAAAATTCTCGCTTGCAACTTTTATCAGCTAGCTAAGACCAGGCCATTAAGGGTTTGAATGAGGTGCTGGGTGTACACTCACCACCGGAGTGGAAGAATGTCACTTACACACTCATTCACTCACACACTCATACACTCATTCACTCACTCATTCACTCACTCACTCATACACTCATTCACTCACTCATACACTTACACACTCACTCACATACTCACACACTCATACACTCACTCCCTTATACACTCACACACTCACACATTCATACACTCACTCCCTTATACACTCACACACTACACACTCACACATTCATACACTCACTCCCTTATACACTCACTCACACACTCACACACTCACTCATACACACTCACTCACACACTCACTCACTCACTCCCTTATACACTCACTCACACACTCACTCACACACTCACTCATACACACTCACTCACACACTCACTCACTCACTCACACACTCACGCACTCACACACTCATACACTCACTCGCTCACACACTCACTCATACACTCACTCAACAACAACCGCCATTCGCCACTAAGTGGCGGTGACGTCACCACGACGCTTGTGCCAGGTCATGTGCACCTTGAGGCCATGTGAAGTGTCGAACGCCCGCTGGCAGGAGGTCACGGGGCAGACCCAGGTGCCACGGGTCGACTGACTGAGATGACCGAGATGACTGGCTCATGCACCACCTGTGCCCCCTACTGTGCCAACTTGCTGTGCTTTAGCCACCCGGTGCTCCGCTCATTGTTGTGAGCGTCGCTCCTCCGCCCTCCGTTGTTGGAGGGCGACTGCCTCCAACTGCCCAGTAGCGTCCTTCACGAGCCTCCTCCACAGAGGCCGATCTTGATACCGTTGGTACCAGTCATCGGCAAGTCCACTCAGCTCCACGTCCTCCTGTACCACATCACTCCATCTCTTCTCTAGCCCGTGCCGCGCCCGTTTAGCCCCCTCGATCCGGCCGAACAAAAGCTGTTTAGGCATGCGGTGGCTGGGCATGCGGGCTACATGACCCAGCCAACGCAGCCTTGCCTGCCGGAGGAGCTCACCGATGGGACTTTGCCCAGATCTTTCAAGGATTTGTGAGCTCCTCACACAATCCAACCTGGTTAATCCCAGGATGGATCGTAGGCAGGCCAGCCTAAATGTTTCCAACCGACGAAGATTCTCCATTAGGGGGTGTCCACGTTTCGCAAACGTAGAGAAGGGAGGGAATGACCGTGGCCGAGAAGACCCGAAGCTTCGTGCGGAGCGACAGACAAGGTAGCTTCCACACAGCGTTACGCAACCGATGAAAAGATATTGCCGCTCGACTGATTCGGAGTGAGACCTCTGCTGTTAAACTGGAGCCGGTCATAAGCACACTGCCCAGGTATGGAAACTCTCCACTCTCTCCACTACTGCCCCATCACACACACACTCACTCACTCCCTTATACACACACTCACACACTCAATCACACACACACTCACTCACTCCATCCCCTCCCTCTCCCACCTCCCCCTGTGGCCGTGTCAGGCACCTTCGTGATGAGGGTGGAGGCGAGTGACCTGGACGACCCCTTGACGCCCCACGGAGCTCTCCGCTACGACATCGTGGGGCAGTCCCCCCCCATGGGGACCGCACAGCACAGCCTGTTCCACATCGACCTGTCGCACGGGCATCATCACCACCCGCACTGTGGTCGGGCTGGACCGAGAGGTGGGTGTCACGTGTGTGTGTCTGTGTGTGTGTCTGTGTGTGTGTGTGTCTGTGTGAGTGTGTGTCTGTGTGTGTGAGTGTGTGAATGTCTCTGTGAGTGAGTGTCAGTGTGAGTGAGTGTCTGTGTGAGTGTGTGAATGAGTGTCTGTGTGTTTGTGTGAGTGTGTGAGTGAGTGTGTGAGTGTTTGTGTGAGTGTGTGAGTGAGTGTGTGAGTGTGTGTTTGTGTGTGTGTGAGTGTCTGTGTGTGTGTCTGTGTGTGTCTGTGTCTGTGTGTGTCTGTGTCTGTGTGTGTGTGTGTCTGTGTGTGTCTGTGTCTGTGTGTGTCTGTGTCTGTGTGTGTCTGTGTCTGTGTGTCTGTGTTGGTGTGTCTGTGTGTGTGAGTGTCTGTGTTGGTGTGTCTGTGTGTGTGTGTCTGTGTGTCTGTGTGTGTCTGTGTTGATGTGTGTGTCTGTGTGATGTGTGTGTCTGTGTGTGTGTGTCTGTGTGTGTGTCTGTGTGTGTGTCTGTGTGTGTGTCTGTGTTGATGTGTGTGTTTGTGTCTGTGTGTGTGTCTCTCTGTGTGTCTGTGTGTGTGTGTCTGTGTGTGTGTGTCTGTGTGTGTGTCTGTGTGTGTGTCTGTGTGTCTGTGTGTGTCTGTGTTGATGTGTGTGTTGTGTCTGTGTGTGTCTGTGTGTGTGTCTGTGTGTGTGTGTGTCTGTGTTGATGTGTGTGGTCTGTGTGTGTGTCTGTGTGTCTATGTGTGTCTGTGTTGATGTGTGTGTTGTGTCTGTGTGTGTCTGTGTGTGTCTCTGGTGTTGTATGTCTATGTGTGTGTTGTGTGTCTGTGCGTGTGTCTGTGTGTGTGTCTGTGTGTGTCTGTGTGTGTGTCTGTGCGTGTGTCTGTGTGTGTGTGTGCCGCTGTGTGTAGAGAGTGGCGCGCTTCTCGCTGGTGGTGATGGCTTCGGACATGGAGGGAGACGCCAGAATCAGTCTCTCAACCACGGCCACCGCCATCATCACCATCACCGACATCAATGACCACGCCCCCGAGTTCACGAGCAGAACCGTACGGCACGCCGCCACCACCACCACCACACACCACCCACACGCACACCGCCACCCAACCTCAACACTGCACCATAGACTCAACACTGCACCATAGACTCAACACTGCCCCATAGACTCAACACTGCCCCATAGACTCAACACTGCCGCATAGACTCAGCACTGCACCATAGACTCAACACTGCACCATAGACTCAACACTGCACCATAGACTCAACACTGCACCATAACTCAACACTGCACCATAGACTCAACACTGCACCATAGACTCAACACTGCACCATAGACTCAACACTGCCCCATAGACTCAACACTGCCCCATAGACTCAGCACTGCACCATAGATTCAACACTGCACCATAGACTCAACACTGCCCCATAGACTCAACACTGCACCATAGACTCAACACTGCACCATAGACTCAACACTGCCCCATAGAATCAACACTGCACCATAGACTCAACACTGCACCATAGACTCAACACTGCCCCATAGACTCAACACTGCCCATAGACTCAACACTGCACATAGTCTGTATACAACAACAACAACGATGTCCCGCCCCCCCGCCCCCCTCCCTCGTCACCACCGCCGCCACCGCCCCAGTGGACGGGCACGGTGCGTGAGAACGCCGTGGGGGTGCCGGTGACGATGGCGCTTCTCTCGGTGATCGACGCGGACGAGGTCGGCACGGCGGCGTGGCGAGTCCGCTACTCACTCCGCGGGGGGGGGGCGGGGGGGGCGGCGTGGGGGGCGGGAGACCCCCAGGACCTGTTCGCCGTGGAGACCGACCCCGCTACCAACGATGGCAGGATCGTCGTTGTCAAGGTAACGCTTGGGAGGGAGGGGAGGGAGGGGAGGGAGGGGAGGGGGGGAGGGAGGGGAGGAGGGGAGGAGAGGGGAGGGAGGGAGGGGGGGAGGGGGGGAGGGGAGGGAGGGAGGGGAGGGAGGGAGGGGGGGGTGGAAGGAGGGGTTGGAGTGAGGAAAGGGAGGTAGGGGAGGGGGGGAGGAGGGAGGGAGGAGGGGAGGAGAGGGGAGGGAGGGAGGGGGGGAGGGGGGGAGGGGAGGGAGGGGGGGAGGGGGGGAGGGGGGGAGGGGAGGGAGGAGGGAGGGGAGGAGGGGGGGGTGGAAGGAGGGGTTGGAGTGAGGAAAGGGAGGTAGGGGAGGGGGGAGGATGGAGGGGAGGGAGGGGAGGAGGGGAGGAGAGGGGAGGGAGGGGGTGAAAGGAGGGAGGGAGGGGAGGGAGGGGGGGGGTGGAAGGAGGGGTTGGAGTGAGGAAAGGGAGGGAGGGGAGGGGGGAGTAGAGGGAGGAGGAGGTATTTTTTTGCACAGACGTCCAGTGGGGGGTGGGGGGTGGGGGGGGGTCACGGGGTCAGAACGTCGCCAGCACTGGGGAGACAAAGGCGGCCGGGCGTGCTGCTGGCTTCCCACCCCCTCGTGTGCCACAGCGCCGGCCTTGCCCCTACAGTCTGCTAAAGCTATACGGGGATCTTTGTCTTTTGTATGTTCGTGTGTCCGTGTGTGTGTCCGTGTGTGTGCGCGCGTGTGTGCGCGTGTGTGTACGTGTTTGTGTGTACGCGTGTATGTGTGTACGTGTGTGTGTACGTGTTTACGTGTGTGTGTGTGTACGTGTGTGTGTGTGTACGTGTGTGCGTGTAAGTGTGTGTGTGCGTGTGTGCGTGTGTGTGTACGTGTGTATGTACGTGTGTACGTGTGTGTGTGTGCGTGTGTGTACGTGTGTGTGTGTACGTGTGTGTGTACGTGTGTGTGTGTGTGTGTTGGTACGTGTGTGTCTGTATGTGTGTGTGTACGTGTACGTGTGTGTACGTGTGTGTGCGTGTGCGTGTGTGTACGTGTCTGTGTACGTGTGTGTGTACGTGTGTGTATACGTGTGTGTGTGTGTGTACGTGTGTGTATACGTGTGTGTGTGTGTGTACGTGTGTGTGTACGTGTACGTGTGTACGTGTGTGTACGTGTGTGTCTGTGTACGTGTGTGTGTACGTGTGTACGTGTGTGTACGTGTTTGTACGTGTGTGTGTACGTGTGTATACGTGTGTGTGTGTCTGTGTGTACGTGTGTGTGTGTGTACGTGTGTACGTGTGTGTACGTGTGTGTACGTGTGTTTGTGTGTACGTGTGTGTACGTGTGTGTGTACGTGTGTGTGTACGTGTGTGTGTGTACGTGTGTACGTGTACGTGTGTGTACGTGTGTACCTGTGTGTACGTGTGTGTGTGTGTGTACGTGTGTATACGTGTGTATGTACGTGTGTGCGTGTGTGTGTGTACGTGTGTGCATGTGTGTGCGTGTGTGTGTGTGCGTGTACGTGTGTACGTGTGTGTGTGTACGTGTGTGTGTGTGTGTGCGTGTGTGTGTGTACGTGTGTGTGTCTGTGTGTGTGTCTGTGTGTGTCTGTGTTGGTGTGTGTACGTGTGTGTGTGTGTGTACGTGTGTGTGTGTGTACGTGTGTGTGTCTGTGTGTGTGTCTGTGTGTGTCTGTGTTGGTGTGTGTACGTGTGTGTGTGTGTACGTGTGTGTGTGTGTACGTGTGTGTGTGTGTGTATGTGTGTACGTGTGTACGTGGTGTGTGTACGTGTGTGTACGTGTGTACGTGTGTATACGTGTGTGTACGTGTGTATACGTGTGTGTACGTGTGTACGTGTGTGTACGTGTGTGTATGCCGCAGCCCTTAGACTTTGAGATGGCGTCGTCGTACAAACTCATCGTCGTCGTGGACAACGAGGAGCCGCTCGTGAAATCCGCGTGGACCCCTCCCCAGAGTACCGCCACCGTCACGGTGAGTCACCCCCACGCACCCCCCCCCCACGGCCCCCCCCCCACGGCCCCCCACGGCCCCCCCCCCCACGGCCCCCCCCATGGCCCCCCCCACGGCCCCCCCCCCACGCCCCCCCCCCCCCACGGCCCCCCAAAAGCTCACAGCTGCTCGGATTCTCCCGCCACGAACAAAGATTCCCGCGGAAAAGCCGCCACCCCCGCGTCTCTCCCCGCATCTCTCCCGTGTCTCTCCCCACGTGTCTCTCCCCGTGTCTCTCCCCACGTGTCTCTCCCCGTGTCTCTCCCCGTGTCTCTCCCCGCGTGTCTCTCCCCGTGTCTCTCCCCACGTGTCTCTCACCGTGTGTCTCTCCACGTGTGTCTCTCCCCGTGTCTCTCCCCACGTGTCTCTCCCCGTGTCTCTCCCCACGTGTCTCTCCCCGTGTCTCTCCGCGGCGCCAGGTGAGTGTTGAGGATGAGAACGAGGCTCCGCTGTTTGAGCCGCGGCTGCAGCAGGTGCGGCTGTCCGAGGGCGTCGCTCTGGGCAGCGTCGTCACCACGCTGGTGGCACGGGACCCGGACTCCGCACAGAAGCAGAGCCTGCGGTGAGCACACACACCCCCCGCCCCGCCAAGCGGATAACAACCACAACAACAACCGCAACAACAACCGCAACAATCAAACAACTGTAGGGGTGTTAGAGAGAGCCCGTTATGCATGGGAGCTTATGGCAAACAAACACAGTGGGCGGGGCTACATGAGTGCATGGGAAGGTGCTCTCTACGACGTCCGCGTCAGGCACCCTGGGGGGCTGACTCGGAGTTATGATCCCCTGGGGCCCCACCCCTCAGCGAGGGGGTTGGGTATAAAAGGGGATGTGTCGGAGGGCTAAGGGGGAGAATGTTAAGCTAACCAGTGAAGACTGAAGACGTCTTAGATAGAGCCCTGGACTCCCCTGGTTCGCCGTCCTTATCAGGGCCGAACAGGACCGAGCCAGCGGCGTGGTCCCGAGAGCCAGAGCCGGTGCTCTTGTAAGAGCTGGTCTGGGACTCCGGGTACCGGGCCCGACTTACCAGTGTCGGGCCAGCTAGCCTCCCCTAGCCCGTTAGTGGAGGACTAGGAGGCAGGCTAGGAGTAGCTAGGACGTGTATCCTCAGATAGTCGGGTGAAGGGGCCGATACCCCCTCTAGTGTTGTATGCCACGAACGTGCTGTGTTAAATAAACCCGTGTGCCTCCAACTCCGGCGTCCAAGAGTCGTGAACGCTACTACATCTGGTGTCGGAAGTGAAACAACTACGAACATGGACACGCGCCGGACGACTCGAGTCAGGGGTACCAGAGGCGGAGGACGCCGCTGCAGTCGGGGAGCCCGAGACGGCTGAAGATGGCATCGAGCAGCCGGGGCCGGATGCATCCACACCGCAGCAGCCGGAGGATGGGGAGCCGTCGACAGAGGGGCTGAGGCAGGCGCACGCGAAGCTGGCGGAGCTGCTGTACGCCGCTGCCACCATGCTGGACCACATCACACAGCTGGGGGCTGCTGGACCGCTACGGGGCGACGACAGCCGACGACCACAGCGCCTTCCCGCCATTTCGACGGAGCACCACTTTGAAATTCCCGCCATCGCCGCAGCTGCTGCTGAGGGTGTGGCTGGCCTGAGCCTCGCGTCCAACGGCGGCCGTACAGTAGCTGCCACGTCATCTCCAACGGACGGAGCGTCACCACGGGTGCGACCGGCGATGCCATCGGTCGTTCGCGCCGAAGCAGAGCCGGGTGAGGGGGACGAGGGAGAGCGACCTTCCACCGCGGCTGCTGCGTTACATCAGCGGCTACCTCCACTCAAAGAGTTTGTGGGCGAGGACGGCGACTGGGGCGGCTTCCAGCGGCGCTTCCTCGCTCACCAGGAAATGGCGCGGTGGACGGATGACGAGGCTCTCCGCGCGCTGCCGGCACTGCTCGACGGCGACGCTCTCGCCACCCTAACATCGGTGCCAAAGGAGAAGCGCTCCACACTGCAGACGGCACTGCATCTGCTGGCTGCAGTCTACGGGCCACCGTTGGACTGTAGGCAACTCTTTTACGATCGCCAGCGGGGGGCAAAGGAGTCGCCCTTGGCATACCGCACAAGTCTCCTGGCACTGGCAAAGGCGGCCTTCCCACGGATGGACAACGAAGGCGTCGACGCTATGGTTACGGAGAAGATACTCCTGCTGGCAGACGACTTAGATATCGTCATCGTGGCACAGGACGACGCAGAAATGTGTTCCCTCCAAGCTGCACGACTCCTCCACGCAAACCTGCTCTCGCAACGACGGAAGGCCAGCAAGGCGGCGAGCGGGCGTGCCGTGGCTGCAGTCACCCTCCCGGCGGAAGAGATCTGCGCCATCGACCGTCAACGGCAGCAGGGAGCGGGAGCACGGGCGGACCGGGACGGATCGAGCCACCTCGACCGTCCATCGTCATCGCCAGCGCTCCCGCGCTGTTACAACTGCGGTATCCGGGGCCATGTCGCCTCGGGGTGCCGCTCTCCTCGGCAGCGCGGGACGACACCTCGACGGAACGCCGGCCCTCTTCTCAAGCTCCATCATCATAACCCGGCGAGTCGCGGCACCCCTCATGTTTGGGCCACGCACACACCCGTCACACACTCGCACACCGTAGCGAACGGGGGGCCGACTTTGCACACCATCGCACCAACACGCACCACTGTGGGGACTCATATCGAACCCAGCCAGTAGTCCGTGTTGGCCCATCGCGTTGTAGCCACATCGTCGGGGTCGTCAGCCGTTGTGGGGCACATTGACGGGGTTGAGGTGCGCATCCTGGTCGATACGGGAGCATCGGCGACCATCATTTCGGAATTAATTTACAATATTCTCCCTGTCCAGAGCCGTCCTTTGATGCCCGTTAACGTGCCATTCTATGCTGCTAACGGGGGCTCACTTGGCATCATTGGACAAATTCGAGCGCAAATTTGTATCGGTGATATTAAATTGTCTGGGCCGATTTTTGTCTCCTCCTCGCTGGCGGTTCCGTGCCTGCTGGGGACGGACTTCCTGGCCAAAATGCCGATTAGGATATTAATCGACCAGGGCTGCATTGAGCTCCCGTCGGGCCGACGCATGGCGTTTCTGCCGTCCCCCGTTGCGAGTCGGACGGCGTTCGCGATGGTGCCGGCGTTCGTAGATAGAACGGTGCGCGTACCGCCGGGGGCACAAATGTTGATACCTCTAAAACTTCGGCGGCCCTTCGCTAAGGGCATTGGGGCCTAGGGGGTTCTGCTGGGGCCGTCTAGGGCCGGGGTTAGCGGACCTCATTTAGTTCTGGCACAGACCATCGTTAGAGGGGACGGGGATCCCTTCATCGCGGTCCTCAATGTGGGGTCGCAGACGGTGGTGGTCCCACAGGGGACCGTGCTTGCTCACGCAACGCCGGTGCCCTGTGAGGAACCCGTCGCGAACCACGCAAGCGCTGTCCCTACGCCGCGACCACATTCGGACAGCGATGAAGGGTGGCTCGAGGCGCTTTGTGCGGGATCGACGGACCTGTCAAATTTAGAGCGTCAACAACTTAAAACACTACTGTGTGAATTTTCTGACGTTTTCAGTCGGAACAAATACGATTTGGGCTGCACTCATCTGCTGCGTCACCATATTGATACAGGTGACAGCGCGCCAATACGCCAGAATCCTTTTCGGTTAAGTCCCGCCGAAAAGGACCATGTCAAATCGGCTGTGGATGACATGTTAGCCGCCGACATCATTTCTCCTTCCACCAGCCCTTGGGGAGCGCCGATCGTCCTAGTTAAGAAACAGGACGGTTCGTTGCGGTTTTGCGTCGATTTTCGTCGCCTTAACAAAATTTCGGTTGCCGACGCATACCCGCTCCCACGGATGGACGAATCGCTTGACGCCTTGGCGGGAGCGCGATTCTTCTCCACGTTGGATTTACTTTCGGGATTCTGGCAGCTTCCTCTGGACGATGATTCAAAGCCTAAAACTGCATTCCGTACACCGCACGGCCTGTTCCAATTCAACCGGTTGCCGATGGGACTCCACTCAGCGCTGGCAACTTTCCAGCGATTGATGGAATTGGTTTTGGCTGGATTGCAATGGGACTCGTGCTTGATTTATTTGGATGACGTTATCATCTTTAGTAAAACATTTGACGAACATCTCCAGAGGTTGCGGGTGGTTTTTCTCAAAATGCGGGCTGCTAATTTGAAATTTAAACCCCAAAAATGTCATCTGTTACGCGAATCTGTGCGTTATTTGGGACACATCGTGGGGCGCTCAGGTATTGCTACCGATCCCGCCAAAACGCAGTGTGTCAGCTCCTGGCCGACTCCCACCTCGGTGGGAGAGGTCAGGAGTTTCATTGGATTTGCGTCATATTACCGACGGTTTGTCGCGGATTTTGCGACAATTGCGAAACCCCTACACACGTTGACGTCCAAAGGGGTTCGGTTCCATTGGGGACAGGAGGAGGAGGCTGCTTTCCGCTCCCTTCGGGACGCTCTGGTTAAAGCTCCTCCCTTGGTTTACCCCGATTTTTCAAAACCCTTTTTGCTCGACACCGATGCGAGCAATACGGGTATTGGGGGCGTGCTTTCCCAGGTGGTTGACGGCGTGGAACGGGTGGTCGCGTACGGTAGTCGGGTGTTGTCTCCAGCGGAGCAAAGATATTGTGTCACCCGTCGGGAACTGTTGGCAATTGTCTACTTCATCCAACAGTATCGCCCATATCTGTACGGTCGGCATTTCACCGTCCGCACAGATCATGCGGCGCTACAGTACGCCCTGCGAGTTCAACAACCATCGGGACAATTGTCTCGATGGTTGGAGATTCTCCAGGACTTTGATTTTGAAACCACCTACCGTAAGGGCGTTCGCCATACCAATGCGGACGCCCTGTCGCGCATGCCAACCACCTCCGAATGTGCATGCCTCCTGGGGTCGGGACGTTGCAGGCCTCCGGGGGACATATCTGTTCCGGTCTTGGCGGCCGCCGACGACGCAACATTGCTTACAAATTCGATAGCACAACAGGGAAGAGATTCCCTGTTGGGGTTGCCCGTCACTGAATGGGGGCGCCTCCAGATGGAGGATACCTCCCTCCTCGCGTTGCGTCGTCGCGTCGGCGGTGCTGGGCGGGGGAGGGGTGATGCCGACTCATGGGAAATGGTCCAAGGCCTGCTGATGCATTGGGACAGGAGATCCCATCGACACCGGCTGGTGGTCCCTTCTGGGTTGCGGGGCAAGGTGGTGTGGGCCGCTCATGAGCGCCTCCTCCACCTGGGGACCCAAAAGACCCTCGCCTTGCTCCAACTTGATTTTTTTTGGCCAGGCATGACGAGGGATGTCGGCGATTTGTTGGGGTCATGCCCTCGATGTGCGCAACGGAAACCGCCAGCACGGGAGTCTAACCCACCTTTGCAATCGATCAAAGTGTCCAGAGTAAACGAGCTTGTCGCGCTGGATATTTTGGGCCCATTCCCCGCCACCCCCAGGGGCAATAGATATTTGTTGACCGGTGTGGAGTATTTTACGCGCTGGCCTATGGCCTGGCCCCTTGCCAACCAGTCGGCAGCAGCCATTGTGGAGGCCTTTGTCCAGGGATACGTCCTGGACAAAGGTGCTCCGGAGCGGCTGCTGACCGACCAGGGCAAAAATTTTTCCGGCAAACTACTCCAACAAGTCTGTGAGCTCCTGGGCACGAAGAAAATTTGTACCTCCCCGTATCACCCGCAAACTGACGGGATGGTCGAGCGTCTGCATCGAACCATCACGTCGATGTTGTCACAGCAGGTTTCGGACTCACAGACCGATTGGGACCTGCAAATTCAAGGGTCTTGGCAGCATACCGAATGGCCCCCCATGCAGCTACGGGATTTCCCCCCTTCTTCCTCATGTACGGCCGCGAACCTGACCCACCTGTTCGGGCCCAGCTGCAGATCCCCGCGCTGCAGGGTAAAACAAAATTGGCTGACCATGTTAAATTTAATCTGGCAAAATTAACAGAGGCACGGGATGCTGCCATGCAAAATTCTCCGTTGTGCTCGCCTAATGTCTTGCCGGCTGTGCCACCTCCAGGTGCATCAAGAGTGACGGGCTCGCGCCCGATCACCCCTCCTGGGGATGCCAAGGGTCACGCGGCATCGGATGAGGACTCACTCCGAGACGGACAGTTACCACCCGACGGTCCGCCACCCGGGGTTACCCCGTGTGATGGGCCCGCTGCAAGGACGCGTGCAAAAATATTTAGACTATTGTGAGGCCGGAAGATATGTACATATATTGTGTTCATTGTGTGTTGTGTGAGTGGTGTGTTCCCTGCTCATTGGATGTACATATAATGTGTTCACTATGTGTGTGTGTGTGTGGTGGGTTCCCTGCAAATTGTATATAGGCTGCTTTTACGGAATTCGTATTTATTCGGGGGGGGTGCGTCGGGTTATTTCTCTTCTTGCTGTTGTTCTTGTTGTTGTTCTTGTTGTTGTTCTTGTTATTGTTGAAAAATTGTGAGGCACACGCACGGTCTGGGGTGCGTTTGGCAGCCGGGACGGCTGCAAGCTATGCGGGGGGGGGGGGGGGGGTGATGTAGGGGTGTTAGAGAGAGCCCGTTATGCATGGGAGCTTATGGCAAACAAACACAGTGGGCGGGGCTACATGAGTGCACGGGAAGGTGCTCTCTACGACGTCCGCGTCAGGCACCCTGGGGGGCTGACTCGGAGTTATGATCCCCTGGGGCCCCACCCCTCAGCGAGGGGGTTGGGTATAAAAGGGGATGTGTCGGAGGGCTAAGGGGGAGAATGTTAAGCTAACCAGTGAAGACTGAAGACGTCTTAG
Source organism: Lethenteron reissneri (assembly GCF_015708825.2). Taxonomy (NCBI): domain Eukaryota; kingdom Metazoa; phylum Chordata; class Hyperoartia; order Petromyzontiformes; family Petromyzontidae; genus Lethenteron; species Lethenteron reissneri. Next base: position 17,595 of record NW_026890990.1, read on the forward strand.
ATAGAGCCCTGGACTCCCCTGGTTCGCCGTCCTTATCAGGGCCTAACAGGACCGAGCCAGCGGCGTGGTCCCGAGAGCCAGAGCCAGTGCTCTTGTAAGAGCTGGTCTGGGACTCCGGGTACCGGGCCCGACTTACCAGTGTCGGGCCAGCTAGCCTCCCCTAGCCCGTTAGTGGAGGACTAGGAGGCAGGCTAGGAGTAGCTAGGACGTGTATCCTCAGATAGTCGGGTGAGGGGGCCGATACCCCCTCTAGTGTTGTATGCCACGAACGTGCTGTGTTAAATAAACCCGTGTGCCTCCAACTCCGGCGTCCAAGAGTCGTGAACGCTACTACACAACCACAACAACAACCACAACAACCAAAACAACAACCACAGCAACCACAACAATCAAAACAACAACCACAACAACAACCACAACAACCCCAACAACCACAACAACCCCAACAACCGCAGCAACCCCAAACAGGAGGACGACTTCTCCGCCAATGTGTCTGTCGCCTGGTGAAGCCGCTTGCCGTCGCCGTGATCGCTGCTGAGACGTCACGGCACTCGGGCAGGAGATGTCGTGGATTTGCTGTCCGACACACGACCGCCGAGTGCCGTATTAGTGCCGTGAGCCCAGCGGCGAGGGAGAGCCGCTACTTGAGGCGACACTTGCATTGAACAATGACTCAACACAAGGTCGCTAACGCCAAAGGGGCTAACGGGCCCTGTCACCCCTGCTTGGGGAGGTACGGCCCCTGGGCTATCGAGCCTCCTCCTGACGCCGGGACGGCTCTCCGCCCTCCGGCTAGAGGCCCCGGCGGGGGGGGGGGGGGGGGGGGGGGGGGGGGGGGGGGGAGGCTTCCTGACCCGGCCCAGCCAACGGCGCTCGGGTGCCGGCTACTGACCCACTCAGTGCCGGCCGTTAGAACGGCGGCAGGTCTGGGGGTCTACCCAGTGTCTGACCGCTCTCCCACTCAGTCCTTAGAAGTGGCGGCAGGTCTGGGGGGGTCTACCCAGGCTCCTACCGCTCTCCCACTCAAGGTCCCTAGAAGGGCGGCAGGTCTGGGGGTCTACCCAGTGTCTGACTCGCTCCCCACTCAGTCCTTAGAAGGACGGCAGGTCTGGGGGTCTACCCAGGCTCCTACCACTGACACACTCAGCACTTAGAAGGGGCAGCAGGTCTGGGGGTCTACCGAGGCTCCTACCGCTGTCCCACTCAGTCCTTAGAAGGACGGCAGGTCTGGGAGTCTACCCAGGCTCCTACCGCTCTCCCACTCAGCCCTTAGAAGGACGGCAGGTCTGGGAGTCTACCCAGGCTCCTACCGCTGTCCCACTCAGCCCTTAGAAGGACGGCAGGTCTGGGGGTCTACCCAGTGTCTGACCGCTCTCCCACTCAGTCCTTAGAAGGACGGCAGGTCTGGGGGTCTACCCAGGCTCCTACCGCTGTCCCACTCAACCCTTAAAAGGACGGCAGGTCTGGGGGTCTACGCAGGCTCCTACCGCTGTCCCACTCAGCCCTTAAAAGGACGGCAGGTCTGGGGGTCTACGCAGGCTCTTATCGCTGTCCCACTCAGCGCTTAGAAGGGCGGCAGGTCTGGGGGTCTACCCAGGCTCCTACCGCTGTCCCACTCAGCGCTTAGAAGGGCGGCAGGTCTGGGGGTCTACCCAGGCTCCTACTGCTGACACACTCAGCCCTTAGAAGGACAGCAGGTCTGGGGGTCTACCCAGGCTCCTACTGGTGACACACTCAGCGCTTAGAAGGACGGCAGGTCTGGGGGTCTACCCAGGCTCCTACCGCTCTCCCACTCAGTCCCTAGAAGGACGGCAGGTCTGGGGGTCTACCCAGGCTCCTACTGCTGTCCTACTCAGTCCTTAGAAGGGCGGCAGGTCTGGGGGTCTACCCAGGCTTCTATCGCTGAAACACTCAGCGCTTAGAACGACGGCAGGTCTGGGGGTCTACCCAGGCTCCTACCGCTGACACACTCAGCACTTAGAACGACGGCAGGTCTGGGGGTCTACCCAGGCTCCTACTGCTGACACACTCAGCGCTTAGAAGGATGGCAGGTCTGGGGGTCTACCCAGGCTCCTACCGCTGACACACTCAGCGCTTAGAACGGCGGCAGGTCTGGGGGTCTACCCAGGCTCCTACCGCTGACACACTCAGCCCTTAAAAGGGTGGCAGGTCTGGGGTCTACCCAGGCTCCTACCGCTGTCCCACTCAGTGCTTAGAAGGGCGTCAGGTCTGGGGGTCTACCCAGGCTCCTACCGCTGTCCCACTCAGCGCTTAGAACGACGGAAGGTCTGGGGTCTACACAGGCTCCTATCGCTGACACACTCATGCGCTTAGAAGGATGGCAGGTCTGGGGGTCACCCCGGCTCCTACCGCTGACCCACTCAGCGCTTAGAAGGGCGGCAGGTCTGGGGGTCTACCCAGGCTCCTACCGCTGACACACTCCAGCGCTTAGAAGGATGGCAGGTCTGGGGGTCTACCCAGGCTCCTACCGCTGTCCCACTCAGTCCCTAGAAGGACGGCAGGTCTGGGGTCTACCCAGGGTCTCGCGGACCACTCATGAGTTAGAGGATGGCAGGTCTGGATGGTCTACCCAGGCTCCTACCGCTGTCCCACTAGAAGGGACGGCAGGTCTGGGGGTCTACCCCAGGCTCCTACCGCTGACCCACTCAAGCGCTTAGAAGGATGGCAGGTCTGGGGGTCTACCCAGGCTCCTACGCTGTCCCACTAGTCCCTAGAAGGACGGCAGGTCTGGGGGTCTACCCAGGCTCCTACCACTGACACACTCAGGCCCTTAGAACGACGGCAGGTCTGGGGGTCTACCCAGGCTCCTACTCTAAGCCCGGTCTTCGGCTTGGCGACGACTGCCGACCCCGTTGAGGGGTCCGGCGTTTATTCACCCTCCAGGGGTCTCCCCCCCTGGCCACTCCTCCCTTCCGGAGACTTCTCGGGATCCTAGAATATTCCCCCCCCCAAGCCCCCCCCCCCCTCATGGGGTCTGGGGATCCAAGCGGCCCACAACCACCCCCTGCTGACGTACGTCTGCTACTGCAGGTGAGTTACCACAGTTTGTTCATGGCGCTACACTATACACTACACTATACACTACACTATACACTACACTATACACTACACTATACACAACACTATACACTACTACACTACACAATACACTACACTATACACTACACTATACACTACACTATACACTACTATACACTACAACTATACACTACACTATACACTACACAATACCCTACACTATACACTACACTATACACTACTATACACTACACTATACACTACACTATACATTACTATACACTACACTACTGTAGGGCTGTTATGGAGGGGCTGTTTGTACATAGGATCAAACGGCGAACAAACACAGTGGGCGGAGCTCCGGGAGTAAACGGGGGGGGTGCCCGCAACGACGTCCGCATCGGGCAGCCTGGGGGTAGGGCTGCCCGGGGTTGTGATCCTGTAGGGGGTATAAAAGGGGATGACAGAGAGAGCTCGGGGCTCAGTATTAGAACAGAGGAGGGAAGATTGAAGACCCGGGTAGCTAGAGCCCTGGACTCCCCTGAGACGCCGCCCTTGTCAGGGCCGCGCAGGACCGAGCCAGCGGCGTGGTCCCGTGAACCAGAGTCAGCACTCTGGGATTCCGGGTACCGTAGCCCGACTCACCAGTGTCGGGCCAGACAGCCTCCCCTAGCCCGTTAGTGGAGGACTCGGGGGTAGGTCAGGGATAGCTAGCGGTGTATCCCCAGTTATACGGGTGAGGGGGCCGATACCCCCTCTAGTGCTGTCCTGTCGTGACGACTTGTAAATAATACACGTGTGCCTCAACCTCGGTGTCAAGCGTCCTCACCGGTACTTCACTACTATACAGTACACTACTATACACTACACTACTATACACTACACTACTATACACTACACTATACACTACTATGCTGGTAGCCACCCACCCCTCGTGTGTGGCCACAGCGCCGGTAGCCTCCACAGGCGCCGCTGCTGCTACTCACTAACGGCACTTGCCCCTGCAGCCTGCGAAGGCTACGCTGTGGGGGGAATCTTCGTCTGTGTACCAGCGTTGGCCCGCTCGCCGCTAACGCCACTTGCCGCGACGGTCCGCCGAGGCTACCCGGGCGTCTTTGTCTGTGCGGCAGCTACGGCAAGCTGCGTGTGCCGGGTGACTGGCTGGAGGTGGACGCGGTGAGCGGCGTGGTGAGCACCGCGGCGGAGATCGACCGTGAGTCGCCCCTGGTGCGGGACAGCGTCTACACAGCCACCTTCCTGGCCACTGACAACGGTGCGGGGTTACACTACACTATACACTACTATACACTACACTATACACTACACTACACTACTATACACTACACTATACACTACACTATACACTATACTATATACTACTATACACTACACTATACACTACACTATGGTGCGGGACAGCGTCTACACAGCCACCTTCCTGGCCACTGACAACGGTGCGGGGTTAGGGGGGGGGGCCTGTAGCCACGCTCACCACTCACACTCACCCTCACCACTCACACCGTCACACCACTCACACTCACCACTCACCACTCACGCTCACCCGCTCACCACTCACGCTCACACTCACCACTCACACCGTCACACCACTCACGCTCACCACCCACACTCACCACTCATCCCTCACCACTCACCACTCACACACACTCACCACTCACACTCACCGTCACACTCACACCATCACACTCACCGTCACACTCACACACACTCACCACTCACACTCACCGTGACACTCACACCATCACACTCACCGTCACACTCACCCTCACCACTCACACTCACCACTCACACACACTCACACACACTCACACCACTCACCACTCACACCATCACACTCACACTCACCCTCACCACTCACACTCACCACTCACACAGTCACACTCACACTCACCCTCACCACTCACACTCACCACTCACACAGTCACACTCACACACACTCACACCACTCACCACTCACCGTCACACTCACCGTCACACTCACCGTCACCATCACGGTCACCGTCGCCGTGCGTGTGTACGTGTGTAGAGAGTCACTTCTGAGACGCTAGTGGCGGTAGGAGGCACACACACACACGCTCACCACTCACACCGTCACACTCACACACACTCACATTCACCACTCACCGTCACACTCACCGTCGCTGTGCGTGTGTACGTGTGTAGAGAGTCACTTCTGAGATGCTAGTGGTAGTAGGAGGCACACACTGACACACCACACACGTTCACCACTCACACACACTCACACTCACCACTCACAAAACCGTCACACACACACGCACACACACACACGTTTAGTCGACACTTGTAGACAACTCTGTTACACACGGGGTCACTGCGGGCGTGTCGGCACGGCCGGCGTGCTGCCCGACCCGCCACGCCGCTCACCAGGAGCGAGGACGCGGGGGGAGGGCGCCGCTACGGGGACCACGTCCCAGCAGACGGCCCCGAACCAGCCTCGCGACCTCCCTTTTATACCCGCCCCGCCCCGCGCGGCCTGGCTCCGCCAGAGGTCGCAAACGGGTTTTGATTCCGTACCCCCCGTACCCGTACCTGGTCGCACCAGGGTCGCAAAACGGGTACCCGTACCCTACCCGATACCCGGCCGGGTACGGGTAGGGTACGGTACGGGTACCCGATTGCGACCTCTGGGATGAAGCCACGTTGCAGCGAGGGTGGGTTGATTCTAGGAACTTGAATTGTGAGAAGAGACAAGACGTTGGGAAATGAGTGACAAAAAGGTACCTGTTACCCGTACCCTTCCCGTACCCGTACCCTACCCGTACCCGTCCGGGTACGGGTAGGGTACGGGTATCGGGTACCTGATTGCGACCTCTGGGATGAAGCCATGTTGCAGGCGCGGGTGGGTTGATTCTAGGAACTTGAATTGTGAGAAGAGACAAGACGTTGGGAAATGAGTGACAAACGGTGACTCACCAGTGACTCACGGTCTACCCGTACCCGTACCCGGCCGCACCAGGGTCGCAAACGGGTACCTGGTACGGGTAGCTGGGTATCGGGTTCGGGTACGAGTATCGGGGGGTACCTGGTTGCGACCTCTGGGCTCCGTCCTCGGCCCCACCCCCTTCTGGAAAGCTACCAGAAGGGGGCGGGGCCACGCACCACGTGTCCCAACTGTCACCTCTGGGCCACGCCCCTTGCTCGGCCAATCACGTGCCGCCTATCACGTGGTGCCCTGCCAGCCAAGCGGGCTGCTAGCAGAACTGCGCCCCCTAGGGACCCGCTCCGTGACATTGCGTGGCCCTGCCGCTAGTAACCACCTTCACTACATTCTGTGTGTGTGCGTGTGTGTGTGTGTACGTGTGTGTGTACGTGTGTGTCTGCGTGTACGTGTGTCTGCATGTGTCTGCGTGTACGTGTGTGTACGTGCGTGTGTGTGTGTACGTGGTGTGTTGTAGTGTGTGTGTACGTATGTGTGTGTACGTGTGTGTACGTGTGTGTAGTGTGTGTGTGTGTGTACGTGTGTGTGTGTACGTGTGTGTGTATACGTGTGTGTACGTACGTGTGTGTACGTGTGTGTGTGTACGTGTGTGTGTACGTGTGTGTATGTACGTGTGTGTACGTGTGTGTGCACGTGTGTGTGTGTGTGCATGTGTAGTGTGTGTGTACGTGTGTGTATGTGCGTGTGTGTGTGTGCGTGTGTGTACATGTGTACGTGTGTGTGTGTACGTGTGTGTGCGTGTACGTGGTGTCTGCGTGTACGTGTGTGTGTGTATGTGTGTGTGTGTACGTGTGTGTGTGTGCGTGTACGTGTGTGTGTATGTGTGTGTGTACGTGTGGGTGTGTGCGTGGTGTGTGTACGTGTGTGTGTGTGTACACGTGTGTGTGGTGTAAGTGTGTGTGTACACGTGTGTGTGTACACGTGTGTGTGTACGTGTGTGTGTGTGTACATGTGTGTGTGTACGTGTGTACGTGTGTGTATGTGTGTGTGTGTACGTGTGTGTGTGCGTGTACATGTGTGTGCGTGTACGTGTGTACGTTGTGTGTACACGTGTGTGTGTGTACGTGTGTGTGTACGTGTGTGTGTACGTGTGTGTGTGTGTACGTGTGTGTATGTGTGTGTGTGTATACGTGTGTGTGTGTACGTGTGTGTGTGTGTACACGTGTGTGTGTGTACGTGTGTGTGTACGGTGTTGTGTGCACGTGTGTGTGTGTGTGTGTACGTGTGTGTGTGTACGTGTGTGTGTACGTGTGTGTGTGCGTGTACGTGTGTGTGCGTGTACGTGTGTACGTGTGCGTGTGTACGTGTGTGTGTACGTGTGTGTGTACGTGTGTGTGTACGTGTGTGTACGTGTGTGTACGTGTGTAGGTGTACGTGTGTGTGTGTACGTGTGTGTATGTACGTGTGTGTGTGTGTATACGTGTGTGTGTGTACACGTGTGTGTGTGTGGAGCAGGCTCCCCCGCCAGCGCTAGCGGCACCTCCACGCTGCGGCTGTTGCTGAGCGACCGTCAACGACAACGCCCCCACGGCCGCCGTGTGGCCCCAGGGGCGGCCGCCTGCCCCCACGGCGGCGTCACCGTCATGGCCGCCGACGAAGACCAGGACCCCAACGGCCCGCCCCTTCCGCTTCCAGCTGGCGCCCGGGGTGGGGGGAGACAAGTGGAAGGTGCGGCAGGTGGACGGTGAGTGGCGGGGGGGGGAACACGCCGCTCGGGAGATGGCGCTCGCCGTCGTCGTCATCATCATCATTGTCGTCATCGTCGTCATCATCATCATCATCGTCACCGTCATCATCACCATCATCATCATCGTCACCGTCATCATCGTCACCATCATCATCGTCGTCGTCGTCATCATCATCGTCATCATCATCATCGTCATCATCATCGTCATCATCATCGTCATTGTCGTCATCATCGTCATCAACGTCGTCATCATCATTTACATTGACATTGTTGTTCCCGTTGTTGTGTTGTTGTTGTTGTGTTGTTACTTCCCCCCACCGCCCCCCCCCCCCACGGCAGCCAACAGCTCCCAGCTGCTGGCCAGGTCTCCGCTGCCCGAGGGCCTCCACTGGGTGGAGCTCGTCGTCTGGGACTCGGGGACTCCGCCACTGGGCGCCGTGCGCCGCCTGCAGGTGCCCGTCTGCGCCGCCTGCGACCACCGCGGCCTCTGTCGCCGCGGCGACGGAGCCGGAGCCAGCGCCGTCGCCGTGGCGACCATCGTCGTGTTGGTGATCTTACTGGGTCAGCTGCTCACTCAGTCAGTCACTCACTTACTCACTTATACACTCACTCACTCAGTCACTCACTTACACACTTACTCACTTACTTACTCGCTCACTTACTCGCTTATACACTCACACACTCACTCACTCACTCACACACTCAACACACTCACTCACTTCTCACTCACTCACACACTCACTCACACACTCACTCACTCCTCACTACTTACTCACTCACTCACTTACTCGCTTATGCACTCACTCACACACTCACTCACTTACTCACTCACTCACACACACTCACTCACTTACTCACTCACTCACACACTCACTCACTCACTCACCCACTCACTCACTCAGTCACTCACTCAGTCACTCACTTTATCAGTCACTTACTCACACACTCACTTACTTACTTACTCACTTACTCGCTTATACACTCACACACTCACTCACTTACTCACTCACTCACACACACTCACTCACACACTCACTCAGTCAGTCACTCACTCACTTATACACTCACTCACTCAGTCACTCACTCAGTCACTCACTTACTTTATCAGTCACTCACTCACACACTCACTTACTTACTCACTCACACACTCATCTACTCACTCACTCACACACTCACTCACTCACTTACTCGCTTATACACTCACACACTCACTCACTTACTCACTCACTCACACACTCACTCACTCACTTACTCACTCACTCACACTCACCTACCCCTCCCCTCTCTCCTCCTCCTCCCCCCACTCCTCACCCTGACCCACGACCCCCGCTCCGACCCCGTGACCCCGCCCCTCACCCTGACCCATGACCCCGCTCCGACCCCGTGACCCCCGCCCCACGCTCCTCACCCTGACCCACGACCCCCGCTCCGACCCCGTGACCCCCGCCCCCTGCCCCTCCTGACCCACGACCCCCGCTCCGACCCCGTGACCCCCGCCCCTCCTCCACCCAGGCCTCCTCGGCTCCCTCCTCCTGGCGGTGGCGTTCAAGCGCCGTCGCCACGGAGACAAAGCGGGGAGGTGGAGCCTCGCGGAGCTGCACGGTGACCTCACGGTAACCCCACCCACAGTGACCCCACGGTGACCCCACGGTAACCCCACCCACGGTGACCCCACGGTAACCCCACTCACGGTGACCCCACGGTGACCCCGCCGTGTTGAGGTCGTGTTGAGGTCGTGTTGAGGTCGTGTTGGGTCGTGGTGTCTGCACTGCAGGACTACGATCCGACGTTGCTGCTCCTGGAAACAGCGTCACCACCGTCACCACCGTCACCACCGCCACCACCGCCACCACCGCCACCACCGCCACCACCGTCATTGTCACCGTCATTGTCACCGTCGTGCGGCGATTGTCCCGGATCACCCCCTGAGAGAAACCATTGCAGCCTTCATCAGCAAGGTTAGTACCACCACCACCATCACCACCATCACCACCATCACCCCACCATCACCACCACCATCACCACCACCACCATCACCGTCACCATCACCACCACCACCACCACCATCACCACCATCACCACCACTACCACTAACACCATCACCATCACCACCACCATCACCACCATCACCATCACCACCACCATCACCACCACCACCACCACCACCACCACCATCACCACCACCACCATCACCACCACCACCACCATCACCACCATCACCACCACCCACCACCACCACCATCACCTCACCACCATCACCACCACCACCACCACCACCATCACCACCATCACCATCACCACCACCATCACCACCATCACCACCATCACCACCACCATCACCACCACCACCATCACCACCATCACCACCATCACCACCACACCACCATCACCACCACCACCATCACCACCCCACCACCACCACCACCACCATCACCACCACCACCATCACCACCACCACCACCATCACCACCACCACCATCCCCCACCACCACCATCACCACCACCATCACCATCACCACCACCACCAC
>NW_026890991.1:0-87207 GCF_015708825.2 Lethenteron reissneri
ACAATTTGTAATGCGTGTAGTTTAATCGATCAGAATAGCTGGAACAATCCCCAATCCAAAATGCTTTCATAGATCCTAGACAACATACGTACATCTATCATCTCCCGCCGTAATGATCGTGTCTCCTCGATGTGTGCGACGTTGCTACTTTAGTGAATCGGCGGCGTTGTGGTGGTGATAACAAAGGCTCAGCCTCTTAAGCCTCACCTTGCCATATTAATAAAAAGTGTGCCGTACTTGGCCCTTCCACCCTCTCCAACCATTATATATACGGAGTGGTAGCTCTTGCAATCTCTCATTTACTTGATACAGCTGTCGTGGCTGTGACGGTTCCACCTGAAGACGGAAGCTTGTGTTGCCTCCGAAACGTCGTGAATTTTTTCATTTGTTTTATTTACTTTTATTAATTTAAATGTTTTACCTACATGGTGACTTACCGGAAAAAAAACCTAAGAGGTGATTACACCGTGCTGCAGTCTCTAAAAGCCGAGTTCAGTTGTGGACCATGATGCCAACCAACAGCAGCACCCCCCTTGATTGGTGGTCATTGTCAGGTTGGGTCCTCACTGCGCTTCAGGCTAACCGACACGTCCCTGTGTGTCTCTGCAGTTGTCATCGTCGTCGTCGTCGTCGTCGTCGTCGTCGTCATGATGAGTGGCAGCCCCTCCACCTCCATCTCTTCAGCTTCGGGAGTTTGCGAGGAAGCTTTGGTCAGTGTTTGCGATTGCGTTCATGTCGCCGTGTGCTTACAATGCGTTTGAGACAATCGCTTTAGGCCGAGTGTTGTTTCGTGTTTGAGTGGGTTGTTGGGTGAACACAGCCTGGTGGTATAAGTTATGGAATCTACATCATGATACCTCCTTTGCCAGTAGCAAGATATAGTAATAGGGGTTTACCCTTTTTATCTGGCAACACAACCGACACCTTTATACAAGGGATCGTGTTTGCAATGACCACAACACTTGCAGTCAAAATGCAAACGAAATAGAGACGACCCTGATAATGATATGCACTGTCCTTGAAATTGATTGGTCCACACCCGAGACGGCTTTCATTTTTATCACATTGGTATTTAAAATTAAATATGAAAAACAAATTTCCTTAAAAGTGGAAAATTTTGGCAAAAACTTTTTTTCAAGAAAATAAATTGTCACGCACAACGAGTCTGTGTGCAAAATGTCAGCTCGATTGGATCACGGGAAGTGGGTTAAAAACGACCGAAAGATTTGCACGGTCGTAAGCGCGCAAGCAAGCGAACTTCATATAAAGGATTTTAAAAAATGTAACTACGTGACATTACCGAAAAATCCAAAGAGTATGAATCTTTGCACAGCAACGCGCGCATTGAGGGGTGTTGCTCACTCCTAATGGCTCGTGTGTGTGCGCGTTTGCTTTGTGTGTCTGCGCACGTGTGTGTGTGCGTTGAACTTCTTCCGCACCATACTTAGCCGACTGTGCGCTCACCGGAGATGCGCGTGTTCTTGGTGTCGGCGTGTCTCTTTTGTAACAAGCCGGCGAGCAGATAAAGTGTTGCGTGATTACGATTTGCGCAACGATTGCTTCGAGGGCGATTTCAACGCGAGGGTGACGTGTGACGACCGCCTCTCTCTCCGTCTGTCCCGCAGGCGGTGAGGCCTGTGCCTCTGCTGCTGCGTCTCTTGCGCTCTGTCGGTGGTGGCGGTGGTGGCGGGTGGTGGTGGTGGCGGTGGTGGTGGTGGCGGCGGTGGTGGTGATGGCAGTGGTGGTGGAGGTGGCAGTGGTGGCGGAGGGTTTTGTGGCAGTGGCGGCAACAGCGTCAGTGGCAGTGGTGGCAGGGGTGGCGGTGGATGCGGTGTCGGCAGTTGTGGCGTTGGCGGTGGTGGCGGTGGTGACGGCGGTCGTGGCGGTGGTGGTGGCGGCGGTGGCGGCGGTGGTGTTGGCGGTGACGGCGGCGGTGGTGGCGGTGGCGGTGGCGGTGTTGGTGGTGGCGGGTGGTGGCGGTGGTGGTGGCGGTGGCGGCGGTGGCGGCAGTGGTGGTGGTGGCGGTGGCAGTGGTGGTGGCCGTGGCGGTGGTGGCGGTGATGGTGATGGTAGCAATGCTGGCGAGGCGCTGCTCCTGCTCAAGGCGCTTCTCCTCCTCGACGCGTTTCACGTTGGCGAGACATTTCTCCTCCTCCTCCTCCTCCAGATTCTTCTCCTCAGGACACTTCATCTCGAGATGATGCTTCTCATCAATGAAGTACTTCACTTGAATGAGGCGCTTCTTGAGGAGATAGTCTCGGAAGTACTTCTCCTCTGTGCGGCACTTCGCCCTGGCCATGCGCTGCACCTCAAAGAGGCGCTCCTCTTCCATGGTGCATCTTTCTTTGCCAAGGTTCTTTTCCTGGAGATGCTTCACCCCGCCGACGTCCTTCAACTCCCCAATTATCCTCTGATCAAGCAAAGATAAGCAAAGGAACATTCAGACATGCACATGCAAGCAAACATTCATACCCACAGGCACGCAAACGTGGACGTGCACATAAACCCAAACAAAAAACATACTCACACATGTATGTACAGATGCAGCCACCCACATTAAGTCATTCAAACTTGCTTAGTACACACTATCACCTGATGTTAACACAATGCCTTATCCATCAATACTTGTATCACATTGTACATGTAGTACTAACCTCTAAATATCCCAACTCCTATAGAATCAAAATACATGTCACATCCTCATATATCCTCATAAACCCCATGCATGCACTCAAGACTTTGTTCGATTGTCACGGTTTCATACAATTGTTGGCAATAATCATCTCTGGCAATAGTTTTCACAGAATGTTCCATTATAAATATTTAGAAGCCCATACTCTGGAGAAACTTCACTGAGCGCCTATAGTAGGCAACTGGAATGGCAACTTCCAATCAACTCACAGACATAATTCATGTGACTGCCTGATATCATTCTGTCTTCATTGGTAATAAATGGCCACTTCAAGTGCCTGCATGAGTGGGACGGTGAAGAGATGCGGTGATGGTGTCGGGACATGGTGTTGTGATATGGAGAGGAGAAGTAGTGGAATGTTCTCGAGAGATGGTGTATTGTGAAGGTATAGAGGCATGATGAGGCTCTAATATGGTGTATTGAATTGGTGGTCGTGTAGTGTGATGAGAAGGTGATGGGGAGAGTTGGTGTCGTGATATTTTGGTGTGATGGTGAGGTGACATGGTGTGCTCGTTGTCGAGACAATGTCGTGTGTTTTAACCCTACAGACCCATACACATCGTGCTCTCTTTTAGCCCCGCCCCCCTCCCAATACGTTCCATTCATTGGCTACCAGATTGTGATAAGCTCCTCCCCCCTCCTCCCTCCTTAACTTGTATTTAAGAACTTGCATCTTGGAATCCCTGCCTCACTTGATACAGCAAATTCAGCTGTGATGGTCCCACCTGGGACGGAGACTTGTGTTGCCTCCGAAACGTCGTGATTTTTATTATTTTATTTTTATTAATTTTTATTTCATTTTTTACCTACGTGGTGACTTTACCGAAATAACTAAGAGTATGAATCCTTGCAGTCACGAAAGCTTCAAATCTAGAACCCATACACACCTTTGGGGAGCGATTCTTGTAACTTTGGCCTGGGAAAGGGTCCACCTTATCCATAACGTCCCCCCACGTGGTCGACTGGCACGCCGACTCCCGGGCTATGAAGAACAGAAAATGCATTCCAAGGACGAGTAATGAATTAGAGAACGAAGGACATGGAGATTCACAGAACTAATTTTGAGATCCCAGTAATTACCTCTTACCACACAACAGGACCTGCTATTCAGAAATATTCATCACACGGCAGTAAAACTTTACAAGTCATGTTTTTGTCGGCATTTTGAGACCATAAATTCCATAAGCTTGAGACCCCAGTTTGAACAAAGATGGCAGAAACTCAAATCTAAACCCATCCTCTTTGCCACACTCGATCATTACGTCTTCCCATTACCACCAAGCCATGTCTACGAAAAGTAATTCATCAAGGAACCTCCTCCTCCGCATATAATCCATGTGATGCAGGTTTCTGAGACTTACCCTCAAAGTCATCCAAGATCTCAGCCCACGTGATTTGTCCGTCCATGTTGTTGGGAAGGAGTAGATTTTGTTTGAAGTTGGATGGCCTGGGGAGGTTGGAACAACGCTCAGATTTAGCAACCTTTTGAATCACTCATCCTCCTAATTAATACATATTTGACCACTCATTGTACCAATCCAATCACTATCGTGACTATACTCTTAGGTTGTTTTTCCGGTAAAGTCACGTAGGTAAAAATAGATAAATAATAAAAATAATTAATGATAAAAATATCAATAATAATAGAAATAAAATAAAATATCACGACGTTTCGGAGGCAACACAAGCTTCCTTCATCAGGTGTAAAAAGGCACAGCAAAATAACTGTAGTTAATAACTGTAATTACTGAAGTTATTTTGCTGTGCCTTTTTACACCTGATGAAGGAAGCTTGCGTTGCCTCCGAAACGTCGTGATTTCATATTTTATTTCTATTATAATTTCTATTATGTTTATTATTTATTTTTACCTAAGTCACTTTACCGAAAAAAACCTAAGAGTATGAATCCTTGCAGTCACGAAAGCTTCAAATCTAAAACACTATCGGGACTTTTTTTGTTGTTGCTGCTAATCCTACATAATGCACGGGCATAATATGACTTTGAGACCCCCCCCCCCACCTCCTACGCATTCCACAAGTAGTGACTAATCCCATATCTGCATTTTCAATAAATATGTTAAATTCATCTGTTGATATGCAAAGTCCTTTTTCAAGGCGCCCTTCCCCCTCTAACCCAGCTTAAATATACGCTGCCAAGCTTGGTGGTGTTCATTCAGACGCTGTCTTTTCGACAGCCCTGTTCTTCACCTGAGGACGGCTGCTTGCGTTGTGGCCGAAACGTCGTGAGAATTGTATTTTATTATGTTTATTTTTATCATTTTATTATTTCCCTTCTGCGTGACTTTACCGAAAGAACCAAGAAGACTATCGTGACTGTTGCTCTAAAAGCCTACTCACTCGCTTGTTTGCCCACTCCTGTGTGCGCCCGATCACTCACTCATCCACCCACACGAACATGTTTATTCCAACTGCCTATTCCATTAAACATAATCACCAGACTTAACAATGATATTTCACCTCTAATCCCGACATGCATGTTCATGTACAGCCCATTTTTATTAATCGACTGCATGATAAAAGACCCATATGCCTTGTGGGTCATTAGGGTCATATGACCATACTTAAATAATTTGTTATAATACGAGCATGACGTCGTAGGTCACTTGATGTCAGAGGTACCACCCATGTGGCTGTGACATCACAGATTGGAGACAACTATGGCAGCGGCTCGGGTCTGAACTTAAAGGCAGACTCCTCCCAAAATGTTGAATAACATTCAATACATATAATGTAGGGCACAATTGTACCAGCAATGAGAACACAATAATTGTACTCGTAGTTTTTTTTGGTAAAGTCACGTAGGTAAAAATAAATAATAATAAGGTAATAATAATATAATAAATCACCTATGTGACTTTACCGAAGGGAAACAATAAAATAATAAAAATATAAAACAAATACAATTATCACGTTTCGACTGCAACACAAGCAATCATAAACAACTACGCTGGTTTGGTCGTCTGCGTGCGTATCTGGACGTTAATTTATTTACGGACCCGCCCAAACAGCTCGCTCTGATTCGATGAAAATAAAACAGCCGGCAAAAAGCCACAGCTCACTTTGATTCGATAAAAATAAATAATTAACACGCCCGGAAGAGAGCGATAGCATAGGTTTGGCAAGGTCTGCGCCGCAGTGCTGCAGTGCACTGTAGGCGCAGACCCTGCGCTGTGTGAGTGTGGTGTGTATGCAAGTGTGCGAATGGTAGTTACGCTAATATTACGTTTATTTATGTATAAAATGGGTGCTGCGTGCTGCGATTAGTGGAGTCCCCAAACACATTTACCTTACGAGTAGGCAGGGGTCGCTATACAGTGAGTCTTAGCGGACTGAGCTGGCAGCTTCACCTGCCGGGACCACGGCCAGTTGCGTAGCGCACCCCTACAGTTTCGCCCATGGGTCAATACCCCCATGGGGCAACCCAGCTGACTGTTTGATGGGTACAATGGGTACTTTTCGGTTTATCCGGCTTATTACCATTATTATGTATTGACGTTGATCACGTCTCCATGGACGGCTTGCTGTCTACTTCGGTTGTGTAATTCAGATGTTGTGCATGCTGCTGCTGGTAAGGGCATGTGTTGCATAATATGCAGCATGTGTCCGCGTATCATGTTTGGCACGGATGCAGTTGGCGTTACTGTACATTTATCATGTTTTGGAGTGCCAATCCCATGCACTTTGAAATTTAATAAACTGTCAAAAAAGGTTGCAGCCCGGCCCCCGCCGCTGTCACTCTCTGGCCGTTGCACAAGCCATATCGAAATTTGCGACATGCAAATTTCGTGTGACACCACCCGGGTAACTCCCGGGATCAAAATGGGCATTGGAAAGTGATCGCTTTATGGAGATGATTATGGTACTACCACAGGGTATTGTGAACGGTTCAGGAGGAGGAGAGGTCTGGTTTTCTAAGTCTCACAGTACCGGTAAGAAGCGCCGGGTGGGGGATGCCCTCCACTGGGGTACAAATTCTGTCATTATTAGTATACGATCATGCAATGTTTCTATCTGCAAACTGTCATAACTGAAACGATCCCCGTTATTGTTCGATTGAGAAATGGAGTGACCCACACCTCTGATATCATATGTGAGGAACCCAAAAATCTGATGCATGCGTAAAACACCCACAATGGGAATACGTAAACGTAAAAACACCAACAAAATATTTTTATAAGAAAAAAATAGGTGGCCCCATAACGGATTTGTCTGTGTGTGTACATACAGACGGAGGATGCAGGGGCTAACCTGTGTGCGATCGGAACGGTGCAATTTCTGACCAATGTCACTGTGGATGGCGCACACGCTGACGCACACCGGAGCTGTGTCTTTGCCATGCAAGGGCATGGTGGATGGTGGAGTGCATATGGATGGTGCGTTACGAATAAAATTAAACAAAACAAACCCCTGGAAGCAGCCATGCGAGCAGGCTACCTTGAGAGCGATCGCGAATGGGTTGCGTGTCTGGAAGAAGCCTCGCTCTTTCAGATGCCGTACCAGCTTCGTCAACTCTTCACTACCATTCTGCTGTATTCCATGCCAGCAGATACCAAGGCTCTCTGGGATAAATTCTACGACGAATTGGCTCGCGATTACGAGAACCAGTACCGCCAGCTGACCAACAAAGAAGAAATGCTAAATCTTCTTGGTTCTTTCGCTAAAGTCACGTACAAGGGAAGTAATAAAATAAAAAAAAAGTTAAACATAATAAAATAATTCTCACGACGTTTCGGCCACAACGCAAGCCGCCGTCCTCAGGTGAAAACCAGGTCCGTCGAGGCGACAGCGTCTGAATGAAACAACACACGTGCTTGGAGCATATATATATAAGCTGGGTTGGAAGGGGGTGAAAGGGTGCGTTGACAAAAGAATTTGCATATCAAGAGCAATTTTGCATATTTATGGGAAATGCAGGTATGTGATTAGTACTTCTTACTAGCAGTTGCCGCCCGCTTCGCGGGCGGTGTGTACATGCTTGGTTGGTGGGGAGTTGAAAGTGGCTGGACACAATATACATGTTTTGGTGATTGTTTTATGTTTATTTTTGTGAGGTTATATGTATTTTAATGAGACGCTCAATCGACATCTTAAACAACTACGCTGGTTTGGTCGTCTGCGTGCGTATCTGGACGTTAATTTATTTACGGACCCGCCCAAACAGCTCGCTCTGATTCGATGAAAATAAAACAGCCGGCAAAAAGCCACAGCTCACTTTGATTCGATACAAATAAATAATTAACACGCCCGGAAGAGAGCGATAGCATAGGTTTGGCAAGGTCTGCGCCGCAGTGCTGCAGTGCACTGTAGGCGCAGACCCTGCGCTGTGTGAGTGTGGTGTGTATGCAAGTGTGCGAATGGTAGTTACGCTAATATTACGTTTATTTATGTATAAAATGGGTGCTGCGTGCTGCGATTAGTGGAGTCCCCAAACACATTTACCTTACGAGTAGGCAGGGGTCGCTATACAGTGAGTCTTAGCGGACTGAGCTGGCAGCTTCACCTGCCGGGACCACGGCCAGTTGCGTAGCGCACCCCTACAGTTTCGCCCATGGGTCAATACCCCCATGGGGCAACCCAGCTGACTGTTTGATGGGTACAATGGGTACTTTTCGGTTTATCCGGCTGATTACCATTATTATGTATTGACGTTGATCACGTCTCCATGGACGGCTTGCTGTCTACTTCGGTTGTGTAATTCAGATGTTGTGCATGCTGCTGCTGGTAAGGGCATGTGTTGCATAATATGCAGCATGTGTCCGCGTATCATGTTTGGCACGGATGCAGTTGGCGTTACTGTACATTTATCATGTTTTGGAGTGCCAATCCCATGCACTTTGAAATTTAATAAACTGTTAAAAAAGGTTGCAGCCAGGCCGCCGCCGCTGTCACTCTCTGGCCGTTGCACAAGCCATATCGGAATTTGCGACATGCTAAAACAATCAGTACAGTGTGACACCACCCGGGTAACTCCCGGGATCAAAATGGCCATTGGAAAGTGATCGCTTTATTGAGATGATTATGGTACTACCACAGGGTATTGTGAACGGTTCAGGAGGAGGAGAGGTCTGGATTTCTAAGTCTCACAGTACCGGTAAGAAGCGCCGGGTGGGGGATGCCCTCCACTGGGGTACAAATTCTGTCATTATTAGTATACGATCATGCAATGTTTCTATCTGCAAGCTGTCATAACTGAAACGATCCCCGTTATTGTTCGATTGAGAAATGGAGTGACCCACACCTCTGATATCATATGTGAGAAACCCAAAATTCTGATGCATGCGTAAAACACCCACAATGGGAATACGTAAACGTAAAAACACCAACAAAATATTTTTTTATAAGAAAAAAATAGGTGGCCCCATAACGGATTTGTCTGTGTGTGTACATACAGACGGAGGATGCAGGGGCTAACCTGTGTGCGATCGGAACGGTGCAATTTCTGACCAATGTCACTGTGGATGGAGCACACGCTGACGCACACCGGAGCTGTGTCTTTGCCATGCAAGGGCATGGTGGCGCGCATATGGATGGTGCGTTACGAATAAATTAAACAAAACAAACCGCTGGAAGCAGCCATGCGAGCAGGCTACCTTGAGAGCGATCGCGAATGGGTTGCGTGTCTGGAAGAAGCCTCGCTCTTTCAGATGCCGTACCAGCTTCGTCAACTCTTCACTACCATTCTGCTGTATTCCATGCCAGCAGATACCAAGGCTCTCTGGGATAAATTCTACGACGAATTGGCTCGCGATTACGAGAACCAGTACCGCCAGCTGACCAACAAAGAAGAAATGCTAAATCTTCTTGGTTCTTTCGCTAAAGTCACGTACAAGGGAAGTAATAAAATAAAAAAAAAAGTTAAACATAATAAAATAATTCTCACGACGTTTCGACCACAACGCAAGCCGCCGTCCTCAGGTGAAAACCAGGTCCGTCGAGGCGACAGCGTCTGAATGAAACAACACACGTGCTTGGAGCATATATATGTAAGCTGGGTTGGAAGGGGGTGAAAGGGTGCGTTGACAAAAGAATTTGCATATCAAGAGCAATTTTGCATATTTATGGGAAATGCAGGTATGTGATTAGTACTTCTTATACCCGTGCATTATGCAGGATTAGCAGCATCAAAGAAAATTTAAAAAATGGTAAAGTTCAAGACCCTTCACAGCCTCCACGAGTTCCTCACGGCAGGTGGGATGGCTCTGTCGGACTTTGACGACCTCCCGCAGCTTTCCGAGTACCCACACTTGGTCTTGGACTCGCTGCTTGAGAACAACCATATCTGCCGCGAATTGGACACGAAGGACTTCCCATTTCGACTTCGGCGCAAACAGTTCCCCATTGTCCCAGCCGTCGCGATGACCATCAACAAGGCGCAAGGGCAAACTGTTCACAACCTGGGATTATATCTACCAACGCCATGCTTCTCGCACGGCCAACTGTACGTGGCACTATCGCGAGTCACGGCAAGATCCAACATCAAGGCGCTTATTGAGGGACCTGACGACGAGGAGGAAGACGGAGTGTACACGAAGAATATCGTGAATCGCCAGATATTTGAATAAGTTGCATTCTATATTTGATTAAGTTGCATTATTGAATAATGTCGATTGAGCGTCTCATTAAAATACATATAACCTCACAAAAATAAACATAAAACAATCACCAAAACATGTATATTGTGTCCAGCCACTTTCAACTCCCCACCAACCAAGCATGTACACACCGCCCGCGAAGCGGGCGGCAACTGCTAGTTTTATTATGTATAATAAAATAATTATTTTATTATGTTTTTATTTTTATTATTTCCATTCTACGTGACTTTACCGAAAGAACCAAGAAGATGACACACACAGCTTGCACGCTACCAACGACACTAGGACCCTCTCGATGCTACGGAGACATCAGCGTACCTGGTAGTGTGAGCACGCCACTAAGTACGTTGAGTTCTCCGATCTTTAGGTCGCCGGATCGATGCCAGCCTCCTCCACGAGGAATTTTTTTAAATCAAATTATAAATGTAACATCCATCGTTATTGTTGGTGACATGTTCACATTGGTGAACCAGCTTGACGTCTCGTCGCCCTCGATGTAGCTGTTTTAAAGCCCCTTTAAGACGTT
This sequence comes from Lethenteron reissneri, assembly GCF_015708825.2. NCBI lineage: Eukaryota > Metazoa > Chordata > Hyperoartia > Petromyzontiformes > Petromyzontidae > Lethenteron > Lethenteron reissneri. The sequence goes on from NW_026890991.1 coordinate 10,832, forward strand.
AGAGATGTGACGAGAAATACAAAATACTTATAAACAATCTTAAACAACTACGCTGGTTTGGTCGTCTGCGTGCGTATCTGGACGTTAATTTATTTACGGACCCGCCCAAACAGCTCGCTCTGATTCGATGAAAATAAAACAGCCGGCAAAAAGCCACAGCTCACTTTGATTCGATACAAATAAATAATTAACACGCCCGGAAGAGAGCGATAGCATAGGTTTGGCAAGGTCTGCGCCGCAGTGCTGCAGTGCACTGTAGGCGCAGACCCTGCGCTGTGTGAGTGTGGTGTGTATGCAAGTGTGCGAATGGTAGTTACGCTAATATTACGTTTATTTATGTATAAAATGGGTGCTGCGTGCTGCGATTAGTGGAGTCCCCAAACACATTTACCTTACGAGTAGGCAGGGGTCGCTATACAGTGAGTCTTAGCGGACTGAGCTGGCAGCTTCACCTGCCGGGACCACGGCCAGTTGCGTAGCGCACCCCTACAGTTTCGCCCATGGGTCAATACCCCCATGGGGCAACCCAGCTGACTGTTTGATGGGTACAATGGGTACTTTTCGGTTTATCCGGCTGATTACCATTATTATGTATTGACGTTGATCACGTCTCCATGGACGGCTTGCTGTCTACTTCGGTTGTGTAATTCAGATGTTGTGCATGCTGCTGCTGGTAAGGGCATGTGTTGCATAATATGCAGCATGTGTCCGCGTATCATGTTTGGCACGGATGCAGTTGGCGTTACTGTACATTTATCATGTTTTGGAGTGCCAATCCCATGCACTTTGAAATTTAATAAACTGTCAAAAAAGGTTGCAGCCAGGCCCCCGCCGCTGTCACTCTCTGGCCGTTGCACAAGCCATATCGGAATTTGCGACATGCTAAAACAATCAGTACAGTGTGACACCACCCGGGTAACTCCCGGGATCAAAATGGCCATTGGAAAGTGATCGCTTTATTGAGATGATTATGGTACTACCACAGGGTATTGTGAACGGTTCAGGAGGAGGAGAGGTCTGGATTTCTAAGTCTCACAGTACCGGTAAGAAGCGCCGGGTGGGGGATGCCCTCCACTGGGGTACAAATTCTGTCATTATTAGTATACGATCATGCAATGTTTCTATCTGCAAGCTGTCATAACTGAAACGATCCCCGTTATTGTTCGATTGAGAAATGGAGTGACCCACACCTCTGATATCATATGTGAGAAACCCAAAATTCTGATGCATGCGTAAAACACCCACAATGGGAATACGTAAACGTAAAAACACCAACAAAATATTTTTTTATAAGAAAAAAATAGGTGGCCCCATAACGGATTTGTCTGTGTGTGTACATACAGACGGAGGATGCAGGGGCTAACCTGTGTGCGATCGGAACGGTGCAATTTCTGACCAATGTCACTGTGGATGGAGCACACGCTGACGCACACCGGAGCTGTGTCTTTGCCATGCAAGAGCATGGTGGCGCGCATATGGATGGTGCGTTACGAATAAATTAAACAAAACAAACCGCTGGAAGCAGCCATGCGAGCAGGCTACCTTGAGAGCGATCGCGAATGGGTTGCGTGTCTGGAAGAAGCCTCGCTCTTTCAGATGCCGTACCAGCTTCGTCAACTCTTCACTACCATTCTGCTGTATTCCATGCCAGCAGATACCAAGGCTCTCTGGGATAAATTCTACGACGAATTGGCTCGCGATTACGAGAACCAGTACCGCCAGCTGACCAACAAAGAAGAAATGCTAAATCTTCTTGGTTCTTTCGCTAAAGTCACGTACAAGGGAAGTAATAAAATAAAAAAAAAGTTAAACATAATAAAATAATTCTCACGACGTTTCGGCCACAACGCAAGCCGCCGTCCTCAGGTGAAAACCAGGTCCGTCGAGGCGACAGCGTCTGAATGAAACAACACACGAGCTTGGAGCATATATATGTAAGCTGGGTTGGAAGGGGGTGAAAGGGTGCGTTGACAAAAGAATTTGCATATCAAGAGCAATTTTGAATATTTATGGGAAATGCAGGTATGTGATTAGTACTTCTTATACCCGTGCATTATGCAGGATTAGCAGCATCAAAGAAAATTTAAAAAATGGTAAAGTTCAAGACCCTTCACAGCCTCCACGAGTTCCTCACGGCAGGTGGGATGGCTCTGTCGGACTTTGACGACCTCCCGCAGCTTTCCGAGTACCCACACTTGGTCTTGGACTCGCTGCTTGAGAACAACCATATCTGCCGCGAATTGGACACGAAGGACTTCCCATTTCGACTTCGGCGCAAACAGTTCCCCATTGTCCCAGCCGTCGCGATGACCATCAACAAGGCGCAAGGGAAAACTGTTCACAACCTGGGATTATATCTACCAACGCCATGCTTCTCGCACGGCCAACTGTACGTGGCACTATCGCGAGTCACGGCAAGATCCAACATCAAGGCGCTTATTGAGGGACCTGACGACGAGGAGGAAGACGGAGTGTACACGAAGAATATCGTGAATCGCCAGATATTTGAATAAGTTGCATTCTATATTTGATTAAGTTGCATTATTGAATAATGTCGATTGAGCGTCTCATTAAAATACATATAACCTCACAAAAATAAACATAAAACAATCACCAAAACATGTATATTGTGTCCAGCCACTTTCAACTCCCCACCAACCAAGCATGTACACACCGCCCGCGAAGCGGGCGGCAACTGCTAGTATACATAATTACATATCGAGCCTGGCAGGAATCGAACCTACAACCTTCTTATCCGCAGGCAGCCGCGCTATCCATTGCACCACAGACCCCACGTGACTCTCACATCCTCCGAGGGGATCTTGAGAGAGGTGGCGAGTTTGATGCCCGCATCCTCCACAGGCGAATATTAGTTTTTGACATTTATTCAACACAGAGCTCGCTAACACACACAACTTGCACGCTACCAACTTCACTAGGTCCCTCGCGATGCTACGGAGTGATCAGCGTAGTTGGTAGCGTGAACATCTTAAACAACTACGCTGGTTTGGTCGTCTGCGTGCGTATCTGGACGTTAATTTATTTACAGGACCCGCCCAAACAGCTCGCTCTGATTCGATGAAAATAAAACAGCCGGCAAAAAGCCACAGCTCACTTTGATTCGATACAAATAAATAATTAACACGCCCGGAAGAGAGCGATAGCATAGGTTTGGCAAGGTCTGCGCCGCAGTGCTGCAGTGCACTGTAGGCGCAGACCCTGCGCTGTGTGAGTGTGGTGTGTATGCAAGTGTGCGAATGGTAGTTACGCTAATATTACGTTTATTTATGTATAAAATGGGTGCTGCGTGCTGCGATTAGTGGAGTCCCCAAACACATTTACCTTACGAGTAGGCAGGGGTCGCTATACAGTGAGTCTTAGCGGACTGAGCTGGCAGCTTCACCTGCCGGGACCACGGCCAGTTGCGTAGAGCACCCCTACAGTTTCGCCCATGGGTCAATACCCCCATGGGGCAACCCAGCTGACTGTTTGATGGGTACAATGGGTACTTTTCGGTTTATCCGGCTTATTACCATTATTATGTATTGACGTTGATCACATCTCCATGGACGGCTTGCTGTCTACTTCGGTTGTGTAATTCAGATGTTGTGCATGCTGCTGCTGGTAAGGGCATGTGTTGCATAATATGCAGCATGTGTCCGCGTATCATGTTTGGCACGGATGCAGTTGGCGTTACTGTACATTTATCATGTTTTGGAGTACCAATCCCATGCACTTTGAAATTTAATAAACTGTCAAAAAAGGTTGCAGCCCGGCCCCCGCTGCTGTCACTCTCTGGCCGTTGCACAAGCCATATCGAAATTTGCGACATGCAAATTTCGTGTGACACCACCCGGGTAACTCCCGGGATCAAAATGGCCATTGGAAAGTGATCGCTTTATTGAGATGATTATGGTACTACCACAGGGTATTGTGAACGGTTCAGGAGGAGGAGAGGTCTGGTTTTCTAAGTCTCACAGTACCGGTAAGAAGCGCCGGGTGGGGGATGCCCTCCACTGGGGTACAAATTCTGTCATTATTAGTATACGATCATGCAATGTTTCTATCTGCAACCTGTCATAACTGAAACGATCCCCGTTATTGTTCGATTGAGAAATGGAGTGACCCACACCTCTGATATCATATGTGAGGAACCCAAAAATCTGATGCATGTGTAATAAAAGGACTCAGACACTTCTTTCTGTCTTCGTGTCCTTTATTGGGTTCTTGTCTTCTCCCACACGGCACTCTGTTATAACTCTGTATTTATAGCCCCCGGCTGTTGACTCTATTATAGCTTCCTTTCTCCCTGCAGACTCTCTGCTTCATCTACCGTAACCTCCTCCCTGCAGACTCGCTGCTACCCCTATGCAGACTCCCGCTGCCACCCCTATGTGCAGACCCTCTGGCTGCTACTGTATGCAGACCCGCTGCTGACTCTGTATGCAGCCCCGCTGCTGACTCTCTGTGCAGCCCCGCTGCTGACTGCAGCCTCCTCGCTGCTTCGGGTCGGTCACCGCTGGCCAACGGTGCCGATCCTCGCTCCCCCGTGTTCGTGGCGAACTCGCCACCCTCCGCTTCGCCCTTCGTGGCCTCTCTCTATTCCTGGTTCCCCGTCACTCCCTATCCTCTTCCGGTTCCCCTCCTTCTATAGCTTAACCCCTCACCCCCCCACGTGACCTAACTCCTCCCCTCCTGACGTCACCTCCGGAGGGCCGTTTACGCCCGCATTACATCACCCTCCCCCATAAAGAAAATCCAGCCGACCTCGGCTGAATTGCAACCTGACAAGAAATGCGGGTGTAAAGGGCCAACACGTAAAAAGACACGAAGCATGCAACAACAATATAACAAGAACACAACACAATACAATTTTAACGAAACGTGAGGGATTTCGAGCGAGTACGGGTGGCCGGGCCGTCCCGGGCGGTCGGCAGCCCACCCGCCGAGCGGGAACGTGGAAGGGTTTTAGGGGCGACGGGAGCGAGTTCATCCGTCGCCATTGGAGGCCCGCCACTGTCCCGGTCGCGTCCAGAGACATCCCGTACTCGCGTCCGCGGAGGGATAGGAAGAGCTGCAGGTCCCGTGGGTTCTGCGGCTCCGGTCGGCATCCCACGAGCGGAACGTCCTCCTCCCTGCGCTGTCACGGCCGGCTTGTCTGTGCCGGAGGGTACGACAGGCGCTCTCGCAAGGTCAGCAGACACAGGCAAGGGCGAGTCGGCAGCAACAGACCCCGGCAAGGCAACTACGGGAGATGACGCATCCGGCCGCGGGGCAATGTATGGCTTCAACCGGGATGTATGCACGAACCAGCGCCGCGAACCAACCTGAACACGCGCCGACTGTGGGTTGGGAACCTCAATGAGGCGGACCGGACCTTGCCACGGTTTATGTAATTTAGGAGAGGTACCTGGCCGCACCTGTGGGCAATGAAGCCAGGCCAGGTCCCCCTTTTTCCAGGGGCACTCCCCCTTCGAACGTCGGGCACACCGCTCATTCCTGGCCTGAGCTTTGGCTGTAGCCATGCGGGCTCTTTCCCTCGCCTCAGTGACACGGCGAACGTTGTCCTGAATATACTCAGGAAGAGGCTTAACAGGTCCCCTCGCACCGGTTCCCAACTGCTCATTAATCGGCGGCACATTCTCACGGCCGTACATAAGGAAGAACGGCGAGTATCCAGTAGCCGCGTGCGGCGTCATGCGATACGCCGAAAGCACCCCAGGGATTTGCAAATCCCAGTCAGATTGATTTTCCCCGACTGTATGGCACAGCATGGCGGACAGAGTCCGATTCAACCGTTCCACCATACCATCCGTTTGTGGGTGGTAGGGGGACGTCCGTATCTTTTTAGTTCCAAGAGCCGCACACACCTCCCCCAACAATTTGGACGAAAAGTTACGTCCTTGATCTGTAAGGAGCCTCTCCGGCGCCCCCTTGTCCATTACATACCCAAATAGAAAGGCGTCAGTGATAGACGCCGCTGACTGGTCAGGCAAAGGCCAGGCCATCGGCCAGCGAGAGAGGTACTCCACCCCCACCAGTAAATACTTATTTCCCTTAGCGGATGGCGGAAAGGGTCCCAAAATATCTAACGCCACCAGCTCATTAACCCGAGATTCTTGAATCGATTGTATCGGCGGAACATATGGATGTTTAGGCGGTTTACGGCGGGCACAATCGGGACACGCGCGAACGTGACCGACGACATCCGTCGTCATGCCGTGCCAATAATAGTCTCGTTGCAGCGTCAATAGGGTTTTCTGCACCCCCAGGTGTAAAAGTGTGTCACAGTGCAAAGATCTAATCAACTCGTACCGCAATGACGCAGGCACAACGAGACGCCAGTGTTCCTGTATCCCTTCCCTCCACATCAGTAACCCATCTCGGAGAGCAGTTTCCGAAATACCACCCGCACCGAGTTCCTTACCCGCCTTCTCCGTTCGTTTTCGTAACGACACCAAAGAATCGTCCAACATTTGCTCCCGAATCCACACAGACCTTGGAAGACGCAAAATCCCGTCAGCCGGTCCCCCATCAACCGGTCCCGGTGTAAGCGGAGTTTCGAGAACATCCACCGCCAGCGCGACAGGCTGAGGGGGGGGCTGAGTCGGTCCACACCTATGCGTCCCCGACGCACACGCACAAGGGGATTGTTGTGGCAACCTGGACAGTGCGTCCGCGTTAGCGTGACGCACACCCTTTCGATGGTGAATTTGGAAGGAAAATTCTTGCAACGTGTCCAGCCATCTCGCCAATTGTCCGGATGGCTGGTCCATCTTAAGAGCGTACTGCAAGGCCGCATGGTCCGTGCGGACAATAAACGACCGACCGTACAGATACGGTCGAAATTGGCGGAGAAAAAACACAATAGCCAAAAGTTCCCTGCGAGTGACGCAGTAACGGGTTTCCGCGGGAGACAAAACTCGACTCCCATACGCCACCACACGCTCAACACCACCTTTTGACTGGGACAACACCGCCCCAATACCAGTGTCACTCGCATCAGTATCCAGAATGAAGGGATGTTCAAAATCCGGATAATCCAACGTCGGTGCAGTAGCCAGTAAATCGCGCAGGCTCCGAAACGCCGCCTCCTCCGGCGGTCCCCACACAAATTTATGCCCCTTCCCAGTAAGGAGATGCAAAGGCCTGGCGATAGTAGCGAAATTCGGAACAAACCTCCGATAATATGAGGCGAACCCCAAAAACCGACGCACATCACCCACCGTGGCCGGGGTTGCCCAATCCCTGACACACGCAGTTTTCTCTGGATCCGTGGCCACCCCGTCCGCACTAACAATATGTCCCAAGTATCGAACGGAGCGTTGCAGTAGATGACATTTCTTAGGCTTGAATTTCAAATTAGCAGAACGCATTCTGGCAAATACAGCCTCCAACCGCAGTAAATGCTCATCAAATGTGCGGCTGAAGACAATAATATCATCTAAATAAATGAGACATGTCTCCCACTGCAACCCCGTCAATACCAACTCCATCAATCTCTGAAAAGTGGCAGGGGCTGCATTCAACCCCATCGGCAGACAGTTAAATTGGAATAACCCCTGCGGCGTACGGAAAGCTGTCTTTTCCCGCGAGGGCTCGTCAAGGGGGAGCTGCCAGAAGCCCGAAGAGAGATCTAGCGTTGAAAAAAACTTAGCCCCTGACAAGGCGTCGAGAGAATCGTCCATACGCGGCAGGGGATACGCATCTGCCACCGACACTTTATTCAACTTCCGAAAATCCACACAAAATCGCAATTTACCATCCTTTTTTTTAACCAACACAACAGGCGCGCCCCACGGGCTATTAGACGGACATATAATATCCGCTTTCAACATGTCTTCCACCGCCCCTCGAACATGCTCACGCTCAGCCGGACTCATCCGATGCGAGTTCAAGCGGATAGGGGCAGCGTCCCCCGTGTCGATATGATGAGAGAGCAGCGAGGTGCGTCTCAAGTCCAAATCGTCCGAGCTAAACACATCGGAATAGCTCGATAATAATTTATGAATCGCACAACGCTGCTCGGCGGAAAGGGCCGAATTTTCCCCACATAATTCGGCGATCCAACGATCATCCACCCCTCCATCGTGTGAAACACCACCCACCAGCCCCCCGTCCGGCAGGTCACTCTGAGCTGTAAACGCCGTAGTGGCGTGTGCCACAACGGTACCAGCCGGCACACACACACTTTCAGTACTCGCATTTAACACCTGCAAAAACGGGCGCTGATCCGGACGGACAATAGTTTGCGCCCCCACCAGTGCCAATCCGCCCGTAACAGCGGCGGACGGCGACAGCAAAATCCCAAAAGCACCCTGCCGACCCGGAACCGGCTTCCGGTATCGTAAGGGAATGAGCATCTGCGAGCCAGGTGGAATATCAACCGAAACTTCCGATAACGCCTGCACCTGGGCAACCGGAGCCGGCCGCCCCCAGGCGGACTGTAAGAACGCCAATTTCCGGCCCCCTGGTAGTTCAATGCAATTTTCATTAATTCTAATTAGAATGGGCATCTTAGCCAAAAAATCCGTACCCAACAGGCAAGGAACCGCCAGGGACCTCGAAATTAACACAACACCCGAGGCCGAAACACCCCCGATAGAAATGTTAGCGTCCACCTGTCCCACGATGCCCATACTACCCCCGTTCGCAGCGATGCAGGAAGCGTAAGCCGGCCTCACGGCCCCCGGTGAGATGTTCAAAAGATGGAATATCACATCCGAAATAATGGTCGCGGACGCCCCGGAATCCACCAAAATACGTACATCCACCCCTTGGATCGACCCCGGTACAGTGGACGAACCGGTAGCAGCCGCGACAACCCGCCGAGCCAGCTTACGCCACTGCGTTATCGAGCGACAAGGCGCAGATACTGGCCTCCCGTATTTTACAACATCCGCGTCGCATACCAACGGCGATGAGTGAGGTGTCGGGCCTTGCCGGGTGTCTGGTGCGCACCGACTTGCCTGTGCCGGAGGGTCTTTCTTTGGGGCGTCCGCTGTCGAGGCCTCCTGCTGGGGCGGCCCCGGAACCCGGGCCCAGCAGTCCCTGGCATAGTGGCCCCGACGGCCGCAGCGGAAGCAGTCGACGTCGGGGCGGCGCGCAGCGGGCACCCCGTCCCGACGCGGCCGCACCGGCGGCGGAGCCCGCGGCCCCGGCCCGCTCCGGGCCGGCCACGGAAGCAGAGGCAGCCGACAACTCCTTCTGGCCGGTCGCATCCGGCACGTACACGGCCTTTGTAGGGTCCCTACCCTACGGCCCCCCCATCGACGACAGGACCGCCCGTCCACGCCGTCACCTGTTTCCAGCGGCGGAGATTGAACTGGGCGTCCAAACACTTGGCCGCGGCCCGGGACGTGAGTTTTTCGTGACCGCACGCCGGCATCGGAATGCCAAGATCTCGGGACAACTCCAACATCTTCCCCAAGATGAGTGGTTCCAGCAGGTCAGGCTCCGTCTCCGGGTAAGCGGCCATAGCGAGTTCCAACACGGCGCCCCTGTACGCTACAGGTGACTCCTCAGGTGCGCGTTGCCGCTGCACGAATCGGCGATGGGCGTCATCCGGTGGCTCGTACGCGTCCGCCATTTCATCGAACACCCCTCGCAGAGTTTTCTTCTTTGCAGCTTTTATAGAGCGAAAAAAACGAACGGACTCATCATCAAGAAGAGTCGGGAGCACCTCCAGTGCCTCAGCGTCCGTCCACCTTGCCGTTCGTACCGCCGCCAAAAATCTACAGGCGAACGCACTCCAATCGCCCCCGATGGAGAATTCTTTGACGGTTGTAAGGTGACGACTGCGACTCCTTGGCTTGCTTCCGTCCGTCGCTGACTCTTCCGGCGGTAAGTTCAGCAAGGCGTCGCAACGCGGTGTCGCCAAGATGGCGGACGATCCTCGCGGCGGCCCCAAAATGGCGGCTTCCCGCCTTCCGTGGTGCGCCACGCCCAAGATGGCGTCTTCACGCCGCGTGGCCGATGGCGGCGCCATCGAAGACAATCCGGGCTCCTGCCGATCACCACCATCACCATCCAACGCCGCCCTTGGCGTGACAAGGTCACACAACTCAGTGATGACATTTTTGAGAGTTGCCAGTTGCTCCGCCATCCGAGTCCATCTTAAATCCTCGTCCTTCAACGCAGATGGGTTGGACGAAGCGGCAACCTCCTCGACACCCGGGCCCTCACGGATCTCTCCCTCCGCCGAAGCGAAGCCGACCGCAGGAGGAAGATCGTCGTCGTCCGAAGATGAAGCCGACGCCGGAGATGGAATATTCTTTTTCCTCAATTGTTTCGCCATGCCGTTTCACTTCTGACTCCAGTGTAATAAAAGGACTCAGACACTTCTTTCTGTCTTCGTGTCCTTTATTGGGTTCTTGTCTTCTCCCACACGGCACTCTGTTATAACTCTGTATTTATAGCCCCCGGCTGTTGACTCTATTATAGCTTCCTTTCTCCCTGCAGACTCTCTGCTTCATCTACCGTAACCTCCTCCCTGCAGACTCGCTGCTACCCCTATGCAGACTCCCGCTGCCACCCCTATGTGCAGACCCTCTGGCTGCTACTGTATGCAGACCCGCTGCTGACTCTGTATGCAGCCCCGCTGCTGACTCTCTGTGCAGCCCCGCTGCTGACTGCAGCCTCCTCGCTGCTTCGGGTCGGTCACCGCTGGCCAACGGTGCCGATCCTCGCTCCCCCGTGTTCGTGGCGATCTCGCCACCCTCCGCTTCGCCCTTCGTGGCCTCTCTCTATTCCTGGTTCCCCGTCACTCCCTATCCTCTTCCGGTTCCCCTCCTTCTATAGCTTAACCCCTCACCCCCCCACGTGACCTAACTCCTCCCCTCCTGACGTCACCTCCGGAGGGCCGTTTACGCCCGCATTACACATGCGTAAAACACCCACAATGGGAATACGTAAACGTAAAAACACCAACAAAATATTTTTATAAGAAAAAAATAGGTGGCCCCATAACGGATTTGTCTGTGTGTGTACATACAGACGGAGGATGCAGGGGCTAACCTGTGTGCGATCGGAACGGTGCAATTTCTGACCAATGTCACTGTGGATGGCGCACATGCTGACGCACACCGGAGCTGTGTCTTTGCCATGCAAGGGCATGGTGGATGGTGGAGTGCATATGGATGGTGCGTTACGAATAAAATTAAACAAAACAAACCCCTGGAAGCAGCCATGCGAGCAGGCTACCTTGAGAGCGATCGCGAATTGGTTGCGTGTCTGGAAGAAGCCTCGCTCTTTCAGATGCCGTACCAGCTTCGTCAACTCTTCGCTACCATTCTGCTGTATTCCATGCCAGCAGATACCAAGGCTCTCTGGGATAAATTCTACGACGAATTGGCTCGCGATTACGAGTACCAGTACCGCCAGCTGACCAACAAAGAAGAAATGCTAAATCTTCTTGGTTCTTTCGCTAAAGTCACGTACAAGGGAAGTAATAAAATTAAAAAAGTTAAACATAATAAAATAATTCTCACGACGTTTCGGCCACAACGCAAGCCGCCGTCCTCAGGTGAAAACCAGGTCTGTCGAGGCGACAGCGTCTGATTGAAACATCACACGTGCTTGGAGCATATATATGTAAGCTGGGTTGGAAGGGGGGGAAAGGGCGCCTTGACAAAATAATATGCATATCAAGAGCAATTTAGCATATTTATGGGAAATGCAGGTATGTGATTAGTACTACTTATACCCGTGCATTATGCAGGATTAGCAGCATCAAAGAAATAAAAAAAATGGTAAAGTTCAAGACCCTTCACAGCCTCCACGAGTTCCTCACGGCAGGTGGGATGGCTCTGTCGGACTTTGACGACCTCCCGCAGCTTTCCGAGTACCCACACTTGGTCTTGGACTCGCTGCTTGAGAACAACCATATCTGCCGCGAATTGGACACGAAGGACTTCCCATTTCGACTTCGGCGCAAACAGTTCCCCATTGTCCCAGCCTTCGCGATGACCATCAACAAGGCGCAAGGGCAAACTGTTCACAACCTGGGATTATATCTGTAGTGGTGGTGTTGACGTGCGCCGACAGTGATGGATCACGGGGCGCGGGGTTGGGCACGCGATGTGGGCGTGGTATGGACGCGCGCGCCGGTGGTAAGGCGCGCTGACACAAGCTGGGAAAAGAGGATCGTAGCGAGTGCGCAGTGATTGGTCAGATAAGCGGGTGCTCTCAGCGACGTCCGCAGGAGGGGTATAAAGGGAGACGCGCGAGAGCACTCGTGGTCAGTGTTAACCAGTTGAAGACCGAAGACGGGGTGGAGGAGGTAGTGGCCCGAGACCCCTAGTCCCGCCGTCCTTGTGAGGACCGGGGCCCTGTGTGGCTCGGAGCCGAGACTGGGGGACCGTAGTCCGACGCCCGTGTGGGTCGGGACGGTGGTACCCAGAGCCGAGACGGGCACCCCGGCTGGGTGTGTCCCGGAAGGCTACGGGGCGTAAGAGCCCGTGTCAGTATAGCTGAGTGGGTGTTAGTCACCCGAGTAGCTAAGGAGGGTGTTGGTCACCCGTGTAGCTGAGTGGGTGTTGGTCACCCGTGTAGCTGAGTGGGTGTTGGTCACCCGTGTAGCTGAGTGGGTGTTGGTCACCCGTGTAGCTGAGTGGGTGTTGGTCACCCGTGTAGCTGAGTGGGTGTTAGTCACCCGTGTAGCTGAGTGGGTGTTAGTCACCCGTGTAGCTGAGTGGGTGTTAGTCACCCGTGTAGCTAAGTGGGTGTTAGTCACCCGTGTAACGAAGTAGGGTGTTAGTCATCCGTGTAACTACAAGTTGGTGAAAATAAAGAGTGTGCTACCCGTGAAGTCGTCTCCTGCCGAGTTACTACTTTACATATGCATGCGCTCCATCTCCCCACATGGACAACGACATTCTAAATTTTTAAAAAATTGAAAACATATTTTAAAATACGTATTTGAAATAATGTGGTGTATATATGTTACCATGTGTGGTTGTTATGATTTTTGTATGTGTATATATACTGTATATAGCATTTCGATTGTAACGATTCATAAGCTCATTATATTATAATGGGTTTGTGCGTGTATTTATATGTAAATATGCCGTCTTTTGCTATTCGATGACATTGAGATGAGACCTTCATCTTGCAGTGTAATACGACCGTGTTGTAATTTTTATCATTTTTATCCGATCCTTGCACGGAGACTATACATACATACTAGCTGTACTACCCGGCTTCGCCCGGGACTTGTATCCACCACGGCCGGCCGCCTTTGTCTCCCCAGTGGCGATGTTAATACGCTACAGCAGTTACTCGTTTGAGGCAGAGTCGACCTAGGGGAGGTTCAAATAATCGTCACCGATGGTGGCCGTGAGCGGGAATCGAACTGGGTTCGCCGGGTTGGTAGCGCAGCGTAGCGTTAAGCACTACACCCACCGCTCCTCACACACCACACACGCACAGACACACACACAGACACACACACAGACACACGCAGACACACACAGACAGAGACACACACACACAGACACACAGACAGCACGCTAAGCACTACACTACCGCTCCCCACACACCACACACGCACACACACAGACACACACACAGACACAACAACAACAACAACAACCGCCATTCGCCACTAAGTGGCGGTGACGTCACCACGATGCTTGTGCCAGGCCAAGTGCACCTTGAGGCCACGTGAAGTGTCGAATGCCCGGTGGCAGGAGGTCACGGGGCAGACCCAGGTGCCATGGGTCGACTGACCGAGATGACCGAGATGACTGGCTGATGCACCACCTGTGCCCCCTACTGTACCAACTTGCTGTGCTTTAGCCACCCGGCGCTCCGCTCGTTGTTGTGAGCGTCGCTCCTCCGCCCTCCGTTGTTGTTGGAGGGCGACTGCCTCCAACTGCCCAGTAGCGTCCTTCACGAGCCTCCTCCACTGAGGCCGATCTTGACACCGCTGGTACCAGTCATCGGCAAGTCCACTCAGCTCCACGTCCTCCTGTACCACATCACTCCATCTCTTCTCCAGCCCGTGCCGCGCCCGTCTAGCCCCCTCGATCCGGCCGAACAAAAGCTGTTTAGGCATGCGGTGGCTGGGCATGCGGGCTACATGACCCAGCCAACGCAGCCTTGCCTGCCGGAGGAGCTCACCGATGGGACTTTGCCCAGATCTTTCAAGGATTTGTGAGCTCCTCACACAATCCAGCCTGGTTAAACCCAGGATGGATCGTAGGCAGGCCAGCCTAAATGTTTCCAACCGGCGAAGATGCTCCACTAGGGGGGTCCACGTTTCACAAGCGTAGAGAAGGGAGGGAATGACCGTGGCCGAGAAGACCTGAAGCTTCGTGCGGAGCGACAGACCAGGTAGCTTCCACACAGCGTTACGCAACCGATGAAAAGATATTGCCGCTCGACTGATTCGGAGTGAGACCTCTGCTGACAAACTGGAGCCGGTCATAAGCACACTGCCCAGGTATGGGAAACTCTCCACTCTCTCCACAACTGCCCCATCACCAATTGGGAGTTGTGGGGGTGGAGTGTCCGATGGTACAAAATACCCAGGCAGGTGCTTAGTTTTGGTGGGGCTGATGGTAAGGCCCCACCTCTTAGTGGCACGCTCCAGTCTCAGCAGCAGCGTCTCCAACTCCTCTTCTGAATGAGCAGCTATTACCAAATCATCGGCATACATAACGTGGTTGACCAATAGGGAGCCATCCCTTGATCGCACCCGGGCATCGATCAGCCTCCCATTATATCTGTACCAAATGGAAATTCCCCCGGTACAGCTATTGAAGGCTTCACGAACTACGCGGTCAAAATAGATGTTAAATAATGTGGGAGCCAGAGGACATCCCTGTCGCACCCCAAGGTGTACAGGGAAAGGCTCCGACTCCCGGCCACGTAGTTTTACCCGGGCCCGCTCACCATCATGAAGGTCCTTAATGATCGTGAGCAGAGGGTCAGGGACTCCGAAAGCACGAAGAACAACCCAGAGTCCAGTCCTACTGATGGTATCATAGGCCTTGACCAGGTCAATAAAGCAGAGATGTAGGTCTTTTTGGAATTCCCTACACCTCTGCTGTAGCAGACGGACAGAAAATATGGCATCTGTGCAGGACCGCCCTTTCCTGAAACCGCATTGGGGCTCCGCAAGCCCCTCCTCAGCGTGCCTAGCAAGGCGATGTTGAATAATCCTTGCCAGGACCTTACCCGGCACACTGAGGAGTGAGATGCCCCTGTAGTTGTTACAGTCGGTACGGTCCCCCTTCTTAAAGAGGGGGACCACCAGGGCATCCTTCCAGTCCTGCGGAACCCGTCCAGTGGTCCAGACTGTTGTTATGATGTCATATAGGGCAGTCTGTGCACAAACGCCACCCTCCCTCAGCATTTCGCTTGGGAGATCATCTCTGCCGGTGCCTTCCCTGGTCTCAGACTCCGGATCGCCCTCAGTACTTCCTCAACAGCTGGCACCTCAGCCAGCCACTCACAGGGGGTGACCTCTTCCAATATTTGAGGCACCGCAGCCTCAGCAGGGTTATCCCCACTTTGTGCCATGATGTTTTCCTGGCTGAGAGAATTTCCCTCCCCTAGGACCTCACAGAAATGCTCAGCAAATCTGCAAACCTGTTCCTGGGGGTCGGAGATTGGATCACCGTTTTTTCCTCTAATGATGGTAATAGGTGTGGCGCTGCAGGTTACTTTTTTGATGGAGTTAAATAGTGATTTGTGATCACGGGCCACTGAGGCAGACTCCATCTCCTCAGCAACCCGCGACCACCACCCATCCTTACAACGCCTTACGGCTCTCCGAACTTCCGAGCGAAGGCTGCGGTAAACCTCCTCATTCTCTGACGTGGGATGCTGTAGGCGATGAGAGTGGGCCTGTCGCTTTTTCTCAATTAACCTGAACACCTCCTCTGTCAGCCAGGGTTTCTGGGGAGGTCTGGACCGCGTACCCAAAGCAGCCATTGCAGCTGCATGAGTCACAGTCTTAAACCTCGCCCATTTACCCTCGACATCAGGTGGAGTGGGGGACGATGCCAACCCCAGCTGCAAGCGATGATGAAATTCTCGCTTGCAACTTTCATCAGCTAACTGAGACCAGGCCACTTTTGGTTGGAACGGGATCCTGGGTGTACACCCACCACCGGAGTGGAAGAAAGGCAGGCGCATCTTACAGATGACTAGTCGATGGTCAGAGGGCAGATCAGCTCCACGGTAGGTCCTGGTGTCAAGGACATGGGCTCGCATTCGCTGGTCCGTCACTATGTAGTCCAGCAGATGTTCTTGCTTGGACCCGGCATGTATCCATGATGTTGTGTGGATGCGCCGATGCCGGAAGAGCGTGTTGGTAATTACAAGCCCATGGGCTGCACAAAAATCTAGCAGCCTCCTACCGTTATTATTGAGCTGATCTGGCCCATGCCTTCCAATCACTCCAGACCAGGTGTCAGCATCATGACCAACTCGGGCATTGAAGTCACCCAACAAGATGACTCTGTCCCGAGTGGCCACTTTAGCCAGCACCTGTGACAGGAGGTCATAGAAAGCGTCTGACTCATCGGTTTTGCTTGCATCCCTCCACGGATGTTCGTCTTCGGTGGGGGCATAAGTAACCACGACCACCACTCCTCGCCTCTGGTTGATGGGAAGGCGAGCCCAAAGTATCCTGGGGCTTACAGCTTCCTACACCTCACCGCCACGCTCCCACGCCCCCTTCATTCTTTTGTTCAGAAGAAGAGCCACACCCTGTTGTTTGGCAGTCTCCTGCCCCGAGTAGAGGACTGTCCAC
The DNA here is from genome assembly GCF_015708825.2 of Lethenteron reissneri. Classification (NCBI taxonomy): domain Eukaryota; kingdom Metazoa; phylum Chordata; class Hyperoartia; order Petromyzontiformes; family Petromyzontidae; genus Lethenteron; species Lethenteron reissneri. Next base: position 27,594 of record NW_026890991.1, read on the forward strand.
CCCTCATGGTGGCAGGAGCCAGAACCGGTCCACCGGACCTCCTGAATGCCGCAGAGATCCAGGCGGTACCGGTCCAGCTCCCGACAGAGGAGTGGCAGCCTCTCCTCCGCAGTGAGCGTTCGAACATTCCACGTGGCCATCCGCAATGGTTTTTTGTTGTTTCTGGAGGAGCCCCGAGACACACACACACAGACACACACACACAGACACAGGCAGCACGCTAAGCACTACACTACCGTTCCCCCTACACAACACACGCGCGCGCGTCCATAGGTACACATACACGCGCTTGCTGCAGACACACACGACTTTCAGGGTGCGTAAGGCAGTAAACGACTGAAATAATAAAGCGGCAATGCTGTGCGAGGAACGCCTTAGACCAGCAACACATTTGTGTAATGCGAGCGTAAACACACAAACACATACAAACACATACACACACATACATACACACACATACACACAAACACATACACACACACACATACACACAGACATACACATACACACAAACACACACATACATGCACACAAACACATACACAATACACACACACATACATGCAGACACACAGACAGACACATAACACACATACATACACAGAAACACATACACACACATACATACACACACGCACATGCACACACGTACATACACACATACATACAGACACGCAGACATACACATAAAGACATACAAAAAAACCCACATACATACACACACACACAAACACATACACACACATACATACACACATACATACAGACATACACAAACACATACACACATACACATGACCCGGCTTCGCCCGGGACTTGGATCCACGATGCCCGGCCGCCTTTGTCTCCCCAGTGACGATGTTCACACACGACAGCAGTTACGCGTTTGAGGCTGAGTCGACCTAGGGGAGGCCCAGGTCCGTTTCAAATAATCGTCAGCGGTGGTGGGCGTGAGTTGGAATGGAACTGGGGTCGCTCAACCAGCTTAATGCCTATTTGTACAAAGAACATATAAAGAATCGATGATAATAACCAGGCTACAGTCCACATTATAGACTGCCAGTACACGCAGTCAGCTTCATAAGCAGGCTAGAGTGTACATGATAGAGTGGCAGTACGCTCACCGAGCTTAATAAGCAGGCTACAGTCTACATGATAGACTGGCAGTACGCTGACCCAGCTTAATGACTATTTGTACAGTGAACATTTAAGTAATCGATTGTTGGCGCGTTGGGTTTAAAAGTAATATTAATTGCACACATTGTGGTGGGGGTGTAGTGAAGAGTAGGAAAAACTTTGATGAATTTACCTCAGAGTGGCGTGGTGGGTGTCAAGGCCTAGTAGCGTGCAGAGCCTGCGGCCTCGCCAAAATTGTCCACCCGGCAGAGGCAGGGTACGGGTGGCGTGCCTTCCCCCCCCCCCTCAGCGCTCCAACAATACTGTGTAATGGCTATTATTTAATTATTTACGGAGCCTATGAAAGTGGCGAAGGCGTGGCTAGCCGTTGGCAGGGGCAACCGCCGTCCAATGAAACTGCAGCCCTTGGCGAAGGCGTCGCTAGCCGTTGCCAGGTCCAATGAAAGCGGCGAAGGCGTCGCTAGCCGTTGCCAGGGGCAACCGCCGTCCAATGAAAGTGCATATGGTCCGAAATCCACACACAGACAGACAGACATCTACGATTTTATATATATAGATGAGCAGAGTGTGATTCTAATATGACCACACTGTGATTCTAATGCTTCTAATGAGATTATAATACCTTACCTCCGTTTATATGGTTCTAAATCTAAACACTAGTTCATAGTCTTCTTGGTTCTTTCGGTAAAGTCACGTAGAAGAGACGTAATAAAATAAATCTCATTAGAAGTATTAAAATCGCACTCTACAGATATGTATGTAAATTATCTGTTCAATCGATCCGGGGGTCGGATATATGAACTGTGGGGGGTACAGGACATGAATCGCATTCAAATTTTAGAATAACAATATGGTCGTATTAGCAAATTACTGTACTTGAATGTATGTTATGTGCAAATGCAAATCGTTAGTCGTAAATGCGAGGGAGGGGTTAAGAGGTGCACGTTTAATCCAGTGTTAACATTTATTTTAGCATCATATTTAAGGACACTGTTGATAATAATTCGTCTGGACATGGCACATGCCTTGTTCTACTCGATCAACCAAAATTAGTACAATGTCGGTCATACAGGAGTGTGATTTCATTCATGAGTAGTATTCACAGAGCCCCGATGACACTAACCTACCTAAAGTTATGGTTAAACAAAGTAATCTTGAGTGACTTAATTCTCAGCTCAGACATGATCATCGCAATAATTTCCAAAGAAGTGTGGGGTCCTGCGAGAGCAGGTCCTGACTCCAAACAGCTGGGCAGCAGAATCGGAAGTAGCTGCGTCGCCCTCGAAATGTGATGTTGCTGCTGTTGTTGTCGCTGCTGTTGTTGCTTCTGTTGCTGTGATATACGCAGGGAGGTGGTGTTCCGTGATGGGATGACGCCTTTGATTAAAGCCTCTGATCAAACTCACCCGATTGACGCCCTTGATCGTCGCATTTGATCAACTCTGATATTGTATACTCTCACATGTTAAGCTCTATCATAGTGAAACATGATATTTTAACCTATGAACTACAACCTATCCATTGTAACGCTGTAAAAGAATATTACCCATCGGGTTTCACTCCCTCGTCGAGAAGGCCGCTCTCTTCCTTTTCTAAAGTTATATGCTAATTTATCTGCATTCACTTTAAATCGAGGACAAAGTTTTTCCATTTATTCAAAATAAGCGCACAATTACACACTGAGATGCACTTACATATTCATGCATGAAGCACAATGGGCACATTACCCTTCGGTATGTTAATGGACATGCGGATTGTACCTTCCAAAATTAACAATCGAATGCAAATATCCTGAAAGACAAAGGATTGGATCCTGGGGGGGAGTTATAAAGCAGCTCAGAAGCAGAGCTCAATGCCATTTCGAGAGGGAACTTGATGAGTTTGGACGCTCGACTCATCGCTCTGCTGATCGCCCTTCAACCGCGAGACAACGCAGCCTGGCGAGCACAATTGCTGTGTCGACAGTTAGGCGACTTTGCGTCGGGAGAGTTCGTGGCGACATCTTCAGACGGGTTCCAGACATCGATATACCGTGAATCTGCAAGTAAGTGTCTATTTTCGCGGATAAACTCTTAAACGTGTTCGTCGTCAAATTAGCGGGATTTTTTGGCGTCTCGGTTAGACGCGAGTGTCGTTCTTGTTTTAGCAGTTAACAAAATCTAAAACTCAACGCTAAACATCCTTGCGGCCGATAGCGTACTTTTGACTCGATAACACCGCTGCTGTTACTACGCTCACATGGAGCAGAGACGCTCTCCACAGCCCCACGCACACGGAGGCAAGAAGCCATTCAATTGCTCTGTGTGTGGGAAGTCCTTTTCACGGCCATCACATCTTCAGAGACACCAGAGAACACACACGGGCGAGAAGCCATTCCTGTGCCCATGTATGTGGGAAGGCATTTGCACACTCGGTAAATCTTCAAGACCATCAGAGAACACACACGGGCGAGAAGCCATTCCTATGCCCTGTGTGTGGGAAGGCATTTGCACAATCGTCAACTCTTCAAGACCATCAGAGAACACACACGGGCGACAAGCCGTTCCTGTGCTCTGTGTGTGGGAAGACATTTGCACAGCTCATCAACTCTTCAAAATCATAAGAGAACACACACGGGCGAGAAGCCATTCCTGTGCTCTGTGTGTGGGGAGGCATTTGCACACTCATCAAAACGGAAGAGGCATCAGAAGGTCCACGATGATAGGAAGCTGAAATCAAAAGCTGAAATTCAAGGTGCTGCAATGAGTCCTGAAGATAATTCCACCTTCGATCCCATGCAGTTGGATCCCGAGAGATGGCTGGATGTAATGGAGTGGCTCGAGGATCAAACCGAGAGCTAGTGGTGACTGAAATATAATGTTGCATGCGGTTATAGCTATGAAGCTGTCTTGGGTACGTTTGTGTGTAATTCTGACCCTTTGGTTTTGCAGTTTATTGACGTGCAGGTAGTGATTACTTGGTGAAGTGGTGTGATGAGCAGTGGTTGTGAGATGGTTCAATTCCAGACAATATTGTTGTGTTTAAGTCTTCCTGTTGAGCTAAAGTTGAAATGCATCTTTTTACGTTTTTTTTCAAGTATAAAGCTTTTTTTGGTTGGTAATAATCGACTTTAGGATGACGCGTTCGTTGGACTTCAACATAGACGAACAGTGAACAAACGTGGTGAACTAATAAGGAAATCATGGGGAATGATACTTTAACGCTTTGGTATTCCTGGAACGGATATGGTTTGCATTGTACTGTAACTGTTTGAACATAGAACATAATACATATTCGGTTGGAGTTTTAACGTAAAAATTATTGCAGATTAATAAAAACGTATTTTAACAAATGTTTGTCCGTTTATTTATTTTACAATGTTCATAGCAAAAACGTGTTTTAAGCGAGTTTCAGGTGGAAGATCTTCGTCACACAAATCTGCCCTTAACCGGCAGCATCTTGGCTGTCTCTCCATTAACATGTGTCCCTGGAGGGGAAAGGTCCCCATTACAAATCTATTCGCAACGTTACGGTCCCTAATCATCAAGTATGACATGTGAACTGTAACACTATCAACGATAACAAAATCATTAAAATACAATAATCTATTAACTAGTTTCATCATTTATAACACCAAAAACAGAGGTACGGTATTATTAGTTTTGAGCAACATAAATGGAGGTTCGTGATTATAATCGCATAATAATAATTATAATCGCACTGTGATAATGCTCATTCATGGTCATTGCAATTATTTCCAAATCCGTGTGGGGTCCCACGAGGACAGGGCACGGCCAAAAAACTCACATAATTAACTCACACTGTTATTAGAAGTATATTATCGCACTCTGCTCATATGTATGTAAAATTTACGTTCAATCGAACCGCGGATCGGATATGCGAACTGTTGGGGGTGCAGGGTTAGCATCGCATTACAATTCTTAGAATAACAATATAGTCGTATGAGCATTTTGCTTTGATTGATTGTATGTTATGCGCAAGTGCAATCGTTAGTCGTAAATACGAGGCAGGGATTAATAGGTACACGTTGCATCCAGTGTTAACGTTTATTTTAGCATTTTTACACACACAGTTATGGTTAAACAAAGTCCTCTTTAGCCACTTAATTCTCAGCTCAGACATGATCATCGCAATAATTTCCAACGACGTGTGGGGTCCCGCGAGAGCAGGGCCCGGCTACAAAAAAGGTGCTGAAATGAGTCCTGAAGAAGATTCCACCTTCGAGCCCATAAAGTTAGATCCCGAGAGATGGCTGGATGTAATGGAGTGGCTCGAAAGTCAAATCTAAAGCAACGGATAACTGAAATTATTTTGGGTTTGGTGAGACATATTAAGCCACATTGTGTGCAATTGTGTATGTTTTAGACCAAGTAATAGGTTACAATTGATGTATCAGTGATTTTGATACTCGAGTTTTGCAGTTTGTTAGAATATTTCGTCACGTGCAGTTGGTGGTTTCTGATATCGAATTACTTGCTGAAGTGGTGCGAGGAGTAGTGTTTGTGAGACCGTCCAATTCCTGACAATCTTGTCGTGGTCAAGTGTTCCTGTTGGAATGAGTCTGTAGTTACAACTTTACTCGATATATTTTACTTGTTTTTTCCTTGATATCGCTTTTTTGGATGGTAATAAGCGACTTTAGATAACTGATTTCAGGATTCCACCTTCGATCGTATTTAAATCACACTCTGCGCATATGTATGTATAGTGGACGTGCAAACGAACTGTGCTCGTATGTATGTATGTAATATGCATCTATGGCCTTTGGACATGCGAACCGGTGGTCGGATATGCGAACGGGGGGTGCAGGATTATGATCGGATTAAAACGATTAGAATATCACTATGGTAGTATTAGAATTACACTGAGCTAGAATGTATGTTAAATGTAGATGCACATCGGGAGTCGTAAATGCGGCCTGGGTGGTGCCAGATTTAGAATCGCATCAAAATTATTAAAATCGCACCATGCTCGTATTAGAATCAAGCTGCCCACTGCTGGTAGAATGTTCCATCTCAATGGAACCGAATAGCAATATACATCTTCTTGGTTCTTTCGGTAAAGTCACGTAGAAGGGAAGTAATAAAATAATAAAAATAAAACATAATAAAATAATTCTCACGACGTTTCGGCCACAACGCAAGCAGCCGTCCTCAGGTGGAGAACAGGTCCGTCAAGTAGACAGAGTCTGTATGTCACGCTCCAGGCTTGGAGCGACTATTTATGCTGGGATGGAGGATCGAAGAGCGTCTTGACAAAATAATTTGCATATCAAGAGGAGTTTAGCATATTTATGGGAAATGCAGATATGTGATTTGCATTACTTGTGAAATGCGTAGGAGGTGGGCGGGGGGTTTCAAAGTCATTATGTCCGTGCATTATGCAGGATTAGCAGCATCAAAGGGAGGGATTAAGGTCAGAATTAATAATATACAGTATTGATATTGGGCGTGAAGCCTTCAAGCGCAACCTTGCGCATTTTGACCTGGTTCTCGACGTCCGTCCCTCGCCCATGGTAGATTCTTGTGCATTTCGGGGCGTCAAGGGTTCGCACCACAGCCTTGAAGGATTAGGCAGGTCCCTGGCTTCTTTTGAAGAATATGACCAGGATCCAGGCACCGGTTCCTCGCACGTGGCGGATCCTTGAGGCACCCCGGGCCTCTGGGGCTCGGAAACTGTGGGCGTCACAACACATTTCCTTTTGGCGTACGGTTTCCGTTGCCGAGCGCCCCACCACGTCGGACACACCAGACTTGGGCTGTACAGGACATGGGGATGAGCTGTCTGGGTGGGGACGGACATAAGTCTTGAGGCGCGATGGGTGGATGAACCAACGGCGACGTCCTAAATACATTCGTACACACTGCAGCCATTTCACCTCTATGACTTCTACCGTACCTGTCAATTGACTGAGCAACTTGGGGATATACCCGGTGGCACCTGTGGGCAAACAAGCATGCCCTGTCCCCGACCGCCCATGGAAGCACGTGTTTCCACCGCCCCGTGTTCTTTTCATTAGCGGCTTGCAGAAAGTAGAGCCCGTGTCGTAATCGGGGTCTGTGCTGAAGTCGGGGCTCGGAGTCAGGTGGAACGCGGAGCCAGGGGCAAGGGAGTCGGGATAGGACAGAGCGCAGCGCCAGGGCTGGAGGTGGCTGCGCTCCTCGGCCGGCCGTGTTGGCTGAGCCCACGGCCGGCGCAGAGGAGGCAGCACGGGGCAGCCGACTGTGTCGGGGGCACCAGTGGGACCGAGCCCGGCAGCCCTCACCCCTGGGGAGTTGGTACACCTGGTGTATGTCAATAACTTTAATAAACCCTCGGCGAAAGCCCTTACACCTCACATTCGTCTCCGAGTGCATCCTGGGAACTTCTCTACATATGTATAATAGTGTACGGGCATGTGAACTGTAATATGTATGCTAACTGGGGCGTGCAGGATTAGGAATTCAATGAAAATTATTAAAATAACACTATGGTGGTATTAAAATTACACTGAGCTAGAGTGTATGTTATATGTAGATACGCATTGGGAGTCGTAAATGCAAACTGGGAGGTTCTCGGTTTAGAATGTCATCAATTAGTATAATAACAACGTGGTCCTATTAGAATCACGCTATCTACAGCTGCCGATGTTCGGGTGGCAGCCGTCGATTCGGGCTCTGCTCTTTCTTTCCTCGCCTGGATGGTGCCGCAGGACGCAGCATCTCTGAAGGTGTTGCAGTTGTTGCTGTTGCAGTTGTTGCTGCTGCAGTTGCTGCAGTTGTTGCTGTTGCAGTTGTTGCTGCTGTTGTTGCTGCTGCTGTTGCAGTTGTTGCTGTTGTCGCTGCTGCTGTTGTTGCTGCTTAATATGCTTCAGTTCCAGTGGTGTTCCGTGATGGGATAACAAACTTTGATCAAATACTTTTATCAAACGAGTCATTACAATTGTAACGATTCATAATTGCAGGGGCTTATGTTGGGTTTGTGCGATTATTTTATATAGTCATACTGAATATTGCTATTTGATGCCATTGAGATGGAACATTCATCCAGCAGTGGACAGCTTGATCCTAATACCACCAAAGTGTGATCCTGCACCTTCCGTTTCACATATCCCACCCTTGGTTCGCACGTCCATATTACATACATACATGTTACATACATACATGTTACATAATACATATTACATACATATATTCATGCATATTACATACAGACATGTTACATACTTACGAGCATAGTGTGATTCTTAGAGGACCACGGTGTGAAGCTAAGAATTCGAATGAGATATGAATAGCACACTTCAATGTGCGGTGTTCTAATCTGTAACACTATTTTATGATGTTATTTTATAGCGTTAAATGTATCGCTCATAGCTTATATTGTTAGAGTTCACAACATTTTAGTTTACTATAACACTAGTTTGTAGTGTTATTTTAAAACGTTACAATGTATAGCTCATAGTTTAAAGGTTATATTGTTAGAGTTTATATTGTTAGAGTATGCAATGTGAGTTTACAATTTGAGAGTTTGTGGACGTGCCCTGTTCTCGTGGGACTCGACACGGATTTGGAAATATTTGCTATGATCATGTCTGAGCTGGGATGAGCGATTAATGTTTACTTTGATTAATCATAACTGTGTGTATGTTAGTGCAATCGGGGCTTAGTGAATACTGCTCATGAATGAACTTTCGGATATAAATTGAAATCATGTTGGTAGAACAAGTCGCCTGCCTTTTCTAGACGAATTGTGGCCGGGTGATGAGACGGGTTCTGAAACAATGGAGTTAAACACTCGCTGCTTGGCCCCGTCGACAGCAGCGAAGGCTGTCATATACCGCCCCATTTACGAGTTGGCTGTATGATGTGTATAGTTGAAGGTGCTAGGTGTTGTCTTCTTCTAACAGATACTAACGTGCGTGTGTTGTCTGTTTTTACGATTTGTCCATTGATGTTGGTTTATTTTTATTGCGGCGTTTTTTTGTTGAGTTCTGTCAGTGTTGCAGTTTGTTTAAGAATTCGTCACGTGAGCGTGGTGTTTTGCTTCTCTTTTTCACAATTTGTGATTGTTATAATAATTGTAACGATTCATAATCTGATGAGTTAATAATTAGTTTGTGCGTGTATTTATATAAATATATTCCGTCTTTTGTTATTCGATGACATCTAGCAGTGAAAATCGTGATTGTAATATGACCATGTTGTAATTGTAATAATTTTTTATAAGATCCTTGCACGTACCCTATACAAACATATGAGCAGAGTGCGATTCTTATACGACCACACTGTGATTCTAATGCTTCTAATGATATTATAATACCTTACCTCCGTTTATATGGTTATAAATTAAAACACTAGTTTATAATCTTTCAATGTTTAGTGTTATCGTTTATAGTATTACAGTTTACATGTTATAGAGTACAGTTTATCCCCGACATACTTCGGGATTAGTGACTGGTACGTTGATGAACGATTAACTACGGGGACCTTTCCCCTCAAGGAACGCGTGTTAATCGGGTAGACAGCCAAGATGCTGCCGGTTAAGGGCACACTTGTGTGACGGAGATCCTCCACCTGAAATTATCTTAACATGTTATTGCTAGGAACATTATAAAATAAAGACCGTACGAAACATTTGTTAAAAATACATTTTTATTCATCTGCAAATCATTTTTACGTCCTATGTTCACACATTTCCAGTACAATGCAACCCATTTCCGTTCCAGGAAAACCAAAGCGTTAAAGTATCATTCCCCATGATTTCCTTATTAGTTCACCACATGTGTTCACTGTGCGTCTATGTTGAAGTCAAGGCCATATATCCAACGAACGCGTCATCAATGTTCATCCTGAAATCGGTTATCTAAAGTCGATTAATACCAATAAAAAAAAGATATATACTTGAAAAAACCCGTTTAAAATGTTGAGTAAAGATGTACCTACACACGCATTCCAACTTTAGCTCAACAGGGACACCTAACGACTACAATTGAACCCTCTCACAACCAGTGCTCATCACACCACTTCGGCAAGTAATCCCATAACATTACAAACCACCACTGTGCACGTCATTAAACTCTCACAAAAACTGTAAAACTAAAATTACACACAAAAGTACTCGATACGGCTTAATAGGTATAACCACATGACATATATTTTTTCAGTCACCCCGAGCTCTCTGGTTGATCCTCGAGCCACTCCATTACATCCAGCCATCTCTCGGGATCCAATTGCATGGGATCGAAGGTGGAAACTTCTTCAGGACTCATTGCAGCACCTTGAATTTCAGCTTTTGATTTCAGTTTCCTATCATTGTGGACCTTCTGATGCCTGTAAAGAGTTGACGACTGTGAAAATGTCTTTCCACACGCAGGGCACAGGAATGGCTTCTCGCCCGTGTGTGTTCTCTGGTGACTCTGAAGATGTGAAGACTGTGCAAATGTCTTCCCACACAGAGGGCACAGGAATGGCTTCTCGCCCGTGTGTGTTTTCTCATGATCTTGAAGAGTTGATGCCTGTGCAAATGTCTTCCCACACAGAGGGCACAGGAATGGCTTCACGCCCGTGTGTGTTCTCTGGTGGTTTTGAAGAGTTGATGAGTGTGCAAATGCCTTCCCACACACAGAGCACGGGAATTGCTTCTCGCCCGTGTGTGTTCTCTGGTGTCTCTGAAGATGTGATGGCCGTGAAAATGCCTTCCCACACACAGAGCAATTGAATGGCTTCTTGTCTCCGTGTGCGTGAGGCTGTGGAGAGCGTATCTGCTCCATGTGAGTGTAGTAACAGTAGCGGTGTTATCGAGGCAAAAGTACGCTATCGTCCGCAAGGATGTTTAGCGTTTTTTGTTAACTGCTAAAACAAGAACGACGCTCGCGTCTAACCGAGACGCAAAAAAATGCCGCTTATTTGACGACGAACACGTTTAAGAGTTTGTCCGCGAAAAAAGACACTTACTTGGAGATTCACGGTATATCGATGTCTGGAACCCGTCTGAAGATGTCGCCACGAACTCTCCCGACGCAAAGTCGACTCGGCAATTGTGCTCGCCAGGCTGCGTTGTCTCGCGGTTGAAGGGCGTTCAGCAGAGCGACGAGTCGAGCGTCCAACCTCATCAAATTCCCTCTCGAAATGGTATTGAGCTCTGCTTCTGAGCCGCCTTATAACTTCCCCCCTAGGATCCAATCCTTTGTCTTTCAGGATATTTGCATTCGATTGTTAGTTTTGGAAGGTACAATCCGCATGTCTATTAACATACCGAAAAGTAATGTGCCCATTGTGCTTCATGCATGCATATGTAAGTGCATCTCAGTGTGTAATTGTGCGCTTATTTTGAATAAATGGAAAAACATTGTCCTCGATTTAAAGTGAATGCAGAGAAATTAGCATGTAACTTTATAATAGGAAGAGAGCGGCCTTCTCGACGATGGAGTGAAACCCAATAGGTAATATTCTTTTACAGCGTTACAATGGATAGGTTGTACTTCATAGGTTATAATATTATGTTTCACTATGATAGAGCTTAACATGTGAGAGTATACAATATCAGAGTTGATCAAATTCGACGATCAAGGGCGTCAATCGGGTGAGTTTGGTCAGAGGCTTTAATCAAAGGCGTCATCCCATCACGGAACACCACCTCCCTGCGTATATCACAGCAACAGAAGCAATACAGCAGCAACAACAGCAGCGACAACAACAGCAGCAACATCACATTTCGAGGGCGACGCAGCTACTTCCGATTCTGCTGCCCAGCTGTTTGTAGTCAGGACCTGCTCTCGCAGGACCCCACACTTCTTTGGAAATGATTTCGATGATCATGTCTGAGCTGAGAATTAAGTGACTAAACGTTACTTTGTTTAACCATAACTGTGTGTAGGTTAGTATCTGGGGGCTCAGCGAATACTACTCATGAAAGAACTCGCACTCCTTTATGACCGACATTCTACTAATTTTGGTTGATAGAGACGAACAAGGCACGTGCTATGTCCAGACGAACTTTTATTTCCAATATTGTCCTTAAATATGATGCTAAAATAAACGTTAACACTGGATTAACATGCACCTCTTAACTCCTGCCTCGCATTTACGACTAACAATTTGCATTTACACGTAACATGCAGTCAAGCACAGTAAAATGCTAATACGACAATATTGTTATTCTAGGAATTTGAATTCGATTCTAACCCTGCACCCCCCACAGTTCGCATATCCAACCCCCGGTTCGACGGAACGTTCGCTTTAGATACATATGAGCAGTGTGGTTATAATACTTCTAATTAGATTTGAATACCGTACCTCCGTTTATGGTGGTATAAATTCTAAAACCAGTTTATAGTCGTTTAATATTGAGTGTTATTGTTTATAGTGATACAGCTGAAGTCATAGAGGTGAAACGGCCTAAGTGTGTAGGAATGTAGATAGGGCGTCGCCGTTGGTTCGTCCACCCATCCCGCCTCAAGACTTATGTCCGTCCCCACCCAGACAGCTCATCCCCATGTCCTGTAGAGCCCAAGTCTGGTGTCTCCAACGTGGTGGGGTGCTTGGCAACGGAAACCGTACTCCAAAGGAAATGTGTTGTGTCGCTCACAGTTTGCTAGCCACTGAGGCCCGGGGTGCTTCAAGGATTTCCCACGTGCGAGGAATCGGTGCCTAGAGCCCGGTCATGTTTCTCAAAAGAAGCCAGGGACCTGTATAACCCTTCAAGGCTGTGGTGCGAACCCTTGACGCCCCGAAAGGCACAAGATTTCACCATGGGCGAGGGACCGGCGTCGAGAACCAGGTCAAAATGCGCAAGGTTGCGCTCGTAGGATCCCAGCCCAACACACGGACAATTGAAGGGTCCAGTTGAACAACGTGGAAGCGTGTTAGGATTGTTGTTGTGGTTATTGTGTTGTTTTCTTGTTGTTGACAGGTGAGTGTGGTCACACCGCTTACACCTTACAGTTGAGTATTAAATTTTGATGCAGCTGCTGCCCTGACGCACGTGGTGTCTAAAAACTGTTGTTGATGTAAAGGCAGTGCATCTACTAAGGGACAAGCGGTGACAATAGGATAGAGAGAGTTCAAGAAGGGAAGGCGGGACAACAATACAAACTAGTGTTATTGTAAACTATGAGCGATACATTATAACGCTATAAAATAACATCATAAACTAGTGTTACAGATCAGAACACCTTACATTGAAGTGTGATATAATGACGACGACGAGACAGCAACCAGCCAAAACAGCCCCGAACCTCGTTCCTCCCCCTCTCTCATTCTCAGCGTGAACCTCCGCCCACACTTGGTCTCGCCTTCCCTTCTCGAACTCTCTCTATCTTGTTGTCACCACTTGTCCCTTAGTTGACGCACTGTCTTTACATCACCCACCTCTATGACCTCTACCTGACCCCGCCATGGGCGGAGCAACTTGGGGACGTACCCGGTGGCACCTGTAGGCAATACAACTATGCCCTGTCCCCCACTGCCCATGGAAGCACGTGACCCGTCGCCCGAGTTATTTTCATTGGCGGCATGCGCTCTGGTGGGGAAAGGTCCTCGTTATGAATCGTTTCGCAAATTTCAGGTCCAGAATACCGAAGTATACCGGGAATCACCTGTACTTAAAAACATGTAAATTGATAACACTATAAACAATAACACTAAACATTAAACGACAAAAAAAATATCAACTGGTTTTATAATTCATAGCACCATAAACGGAGGTACGGTATTTTAATTTCATTAGAAGTATTATAATGGAACTCTACACATGGTTAATTGTCCGTTCAATCGAACCGACGGTCGGATATGTGAACTGTGGGGGGTCGAGGGTAAGAATCGCATTACAATTCTTAGAATAACAATATGGTCGTATGAGCATTTTGCTTTGATTGAATGTATGTTATGTGCAAGTGCAATCGTTAGTCGTAAATACGAGGCAGGGATTAATAGGTACACGTTGCATCCAGTGTTAACGTTTATTTTAGCATTTTTACACACACAGTTATGGTTAAACAAAGTCATCTTTAGCCACTTAATTCTCAGCTCAGACATGATCATCGCAATAATTTCCAACGACGTGTGGGGTCCCGCGAGAGCAGGGCCCGGCTACAAAAAAGGTGCTGAAATGAGTCCTGAAGAAGATTCCACCTTCGAGCCCATAAAGTTAGATCCCGAGAGATGGCTGGATGTAATGGAGTGGCTCGAAAGTCAAATCTAAAGCAACGGATAACTGAAATTATTTTGGGTTTGGTGAGACATATTAAGCCACATTGTGTGCAATTGTGTATGTTTTAGACCAAGTAATAGGTTACAATTGATGTATCAGTGATTTTGATACTCGAGTTTTGCAGTTTGTTAGAATATTTCGTCACGTGCAGTTGGTGGTTTCTGATATCGAATTACTTGCTGAAGTGGTGCGAGGAGTAGTGTTTGTGAGACCGTCCAATTCCTGACAATCTTGTCGTGGTCAAGTGTTCCTGTTGGAATGAGTCTGTAGTTACAACTTTACTCGATATATTTTACTTGTTTTTTCCTTGATATCGCTTTTTTGGATGGTAATAAGCGACTTTAGATAACTGATTTCAGGATTCCACCTTCGATCGTATTTAAATCACACTCTGCGCATATGTATGTATAGTGGACGTGCAAACGAACTGTGCTCGTATGTATGTATGTAATATGCATCTATGGCCTTTGGACATGCGAACCGGTGGTCGGATATGCGAACGGGGGGTGCAGGATTATGATCGGATTAAAACGATTAGAATATCACTATGGTAGTATTAGAATTACACTGAGCTAGAATGTATGTTAAATGTAGATGCACATCGGGAGTCGTAAATGCGGCCTGGGTGGTGCCAGATTTAGAATCGCATCAAAATTATTAAAATCGCACCATGCTCGTATTAGAATCAAGCTGCCCACTGCTGGTAGAATGTTCCATCTCAATGGAACCGAATAGCAATATACATCTTCTTGGTTCTTTCGGTAAAGTCACGTAGAAGGGAAGTAATAAAATAATAAAAATAAAACATAATAAAATAATTCTCACGACGTTTCGGCCACAACGCAAGCAGCCGTCCTCAGGTGGAGAACAGGTCCGTCAAGTAGACAGAGTCTGTATGTCACGCTCCAGGCTTGGAGCGACTATTTATGCTGGGATGGAGGATCGAAGAGCGTCTTGACAAAATAATTTGCATATCAAGAGGAGTTTAGCATATTTATGGGAAATGCAGATATGTGATTTGCATTACTTGTGAAATGCGTAGGAGGTGGGCGGGGGGTTTCAAAGTCATTATGTCCGTGCATTATGCAGGATTAGCAGCATCAAAGGGAGGGATTAAGGTCAGAATTAATAATATACAGTATTGATATTGGGCGTGGAGCCTTCAAGCGCAACCTTGCGCATTTTGACCTGGTTCTCGACGTCCGTCCCTCGCCCATGGTAGATTCTTGTGCATTTCGGGGCGTCAAGGGTTCGCACCACAGCCTTGAAGGATTAGGCAGGTCCCTGGCTTCTTTTGAAGAATATGACCAGGATCCAGGCACCGGTTCCTCGCACGTGGCGGATCCTTGAGGCACCCCGGGCCTCTGGGGCTCGGAAACTGTGGGCGTCACAACACATTTCCTTTTGGCGTACGGTTTCCGTTGCCGAGCGCCCCACCACGTCGGACACACCAGACTTGGGCTGTACAGGACATGGGGATGAGCTGTCTGGGTGGGGACGGACATAAGTCTTGAGGCGCGATGGGTGGATGAACCAACGGCGACGTCCTAAATACATTCGTACACACTGCAGCCATTTCACCTCTATGACTTCTACCGTACCTGTCAATTGACTGAGCAACTTGGGGATATACCCGGTGGCACCTGTGGGCAAACAAGCATGCCCTGTCCCCGACCGCCCATGGAAGCACGTGTTTCCACCGCCCCGTGTTCTTTTCATTAGCGGCTTGCAGAAAGTAGAGCCCGTGTCGTAATCGGGGTCTGTGCTGAAGTCGGGGCTCGGAGTCAGGTGGAACGCGGAGCCAGGGGCAAGGGAGTCGGGATAGGACAGAGCGCAGCGCCAGGGCTGGAGGTGGCTGCGCTCCTCGGCCGGCCGTGTTGGCTGAGCCCACGGCCGGCGCAGAGGAGGCAGCACGGGGCAGCCGACTGTGTCGGGGGCACCAGTGGGACCGAGCCCGGCAGCCCTCACCCCTGGGGAGTTGGTACACCTGGTGTATGTCAATAACTTTAATAAACCCTCGGCGAAAGCCCTTACACCTCACATTCGTCTCCGAGTGCATCCTGGGAACTTCTCTACATATGTATAATAGTGTACGGGCATGTGAACTGTAATATGTATGCTAACTGGGGCGTGCAGGATTAGGAATTCAATGAAAATTATTAAAATAACACTATGGTGGTATTAAAATTACACTGAGCTAGAGTGTATGTTATATGTAGATACGCATTGGGAGTCGTAAATGCAAACTGGGAGGTTCTCGGTTTAGAATGTCATCAATTAGTATAATAACAACGTGGTCCTATTAGAATCACGCTATCTACAGCTGCCGATGTTCGGGTGGCAGCCGTCGATTCGGGCTCTGCTCTTTCTTTCCTCGCCTGGATGGTGCCGCAGGACGCAGCATCTCTGAAGGTGTTGCAGTTGTTGCTGTTGCAGTTGTTGCTGCTGCAGTTGCTGCAGTTGTTGCTGTTGCAGTTGTTGCTGCTGTTGTTGCTGCTGCTGTTGCAGTTGTTGCTGTTGTCGCTGCTGCTGTTGTTGCTGCTTAATATGCTTCAGTTCCAGTGGTGTTCCGTGATGGGATAACAAACTTTGATCAAATACTTTTATCAAACGAGTCATTACAATTGTAACGATTCATAATTGCAGGGGCTTATGTTGGGTTTGTGCGATTATTTTATATAGTCATACTGAATATTGCTATTTGATGCCATTGAGATGGAACATTCATCCAGCAGTGGACAGCTTGATCCTAATACCACCAAAGTGTGATCCTGCACCTTCCGTTTCACATATCCCACCCTTGGTTCGCACGTCCATATTACATACATACATGTTACATACATACATGTTACATAATACATATTACATACATATATTCATGCATATTACATACAGACATGTTACATACTTACGAGCATAGTGTGATTCTTAGAGGACCACGGTGTGAAGCTAAGAATTCGAATGAGATATGAATAGCACACTTCAATGTGCGGTGTTCTAATCTGTAACACTATTTTATGATGTTATTTTATAGCGTTAAATGTATCGCTCATAGCTTATATTGTTAGAGTTCACAACATTTTAGTTTACTATAACACTAGTTTGTAGTGTTATTTTAAAACGTTACAATGTATAGCTCATAGTTTAAAGGTTATATTGTTAGAGTTTATATTGTTAGAGTATGCAATGTGAGTTTACAATTTGAGAGTTTGTGGACGTGCCCTGTTCTCGTGGGACTCGACACGGATTTGGAAATATTTGCTATGATCATGTCTGAGCTGGGATGAGCGATTAATGTTTACTTTGATTAATCATAACTGTGTGTATGTTAGTGCAATCGGGGCTTAGTGAATACTGCTCATGAATGAACTTTCGGATATAAATTGAAATCATGTTGGTAGAACAAGTCGCCTGCCTTTTCTAGACGAATTGTGGCCGGGTGATGAGACGGGTTCTGAAACAATGGAGTTAAACACTCGCTGCTTGGCCCCGTCGACAGCAGCGAAGGCTGTCATATACCGCCCCATTTACGAGTTGGCTGTATGATGTGTATAGTTGAAGGTGCTAGGTGTTGTCTTCTTCTAACAGATACTAACGTGCGTGTGTTGTCTGTTTTTACGATTTGTCCATTGATGTTGGTTTATTTTTATTGCGGCGTTTTTTTGTTGAGTTCTGTCAGTGTTGCAGTTTGTTTAAGAATTCGTCACGTGAGCGTGGTGTTTTGCTTCTCTTTTTCACAATTTGTGATTGTTATAATAATTGTAACGATTCATAATCTGATGAGTTAATAATTAGTTTGTGCGTGTATTTATATAAATATATTCCGTCTTTTGTTATTCGATGACATCTAGCAGTGAAAATCGTGATTGTAATATGACCATGTTGTAATTGTAATAATTTTTTATAAGATCCTTGCACGTACCCTATACAAACATATGAGCAGAGTGCGATTCTTATACGACCACACTGTGATTCTAATGCTTCTAATGATATTATAATACCTTACCTCCGTTTATATGGTTATAAATTAAAACACTAGTTTATAATCTTTCAATGTTTAGTGTTATCGTTTATAGTATTACAGTTTACATGTTATAGAGTACAGTTTATCCCCGACATACTTCGGGATTAGTGACTGGTACGTTGATGAACGATTAACTACGGGGACCTTTCCCCTCAAGGAACGCGTGTTAATCGGGTAGACAGCCAAGATGCTGCCGGTTAAGGGCACACTTGTGTGACGGAGATCCTCCACCTGAAATTATCTTAACATGTTATTGCTAGGAACATTATAAAATAAAGACCGTACGAAACATTTGTTAAAAATACATTTTTATTCATCTGCAAATCATTTTTACGTCCTATGTTCACACATTTCCAGTACAATGCAACCCATTTCCGTTCCAGGAAAACCAAAGCGTTAAAGTATCATTCCCCATGATTTCCTTATTAGTTCACCACATGTGTTCACTGTGCGTCTATGTTGAAGTCAAGGCCATATATCCAACGAACGCGT
The DNA here is from genome assembly GCF_015708825.2 of Lethenteron reissneri. Taxonomy (NCBI): domain Eukaryota; kingdom Metazoa; phylum Chordata; class Hyperoartia; order Petromyzontiformes; family Petromyzontidae; genus Lethenteron; species Lethenteron reissneri. Next base: position 46,435 of record NW_026890991.1, read on the forward strand.
CATCAATGTTCATCCTGAAATCGGTTATCTAAAGTCGATTAATACCAATAAAAAAAAGATATATACTTGAAAAAACCCGTTTAAAATGTTGAGTAAAGATGTACCTACACACGCATTCCAACTTTAGCTCAACAGGGACACCTAACGACTACAATTGAACCCTCTCACAACCAGTGCTCATCACACCACTTCGGCAAGTAATCCCATAACATTACAAACCACCACTGTGCACGTCATTAAACTCTCACAAAAACTGTAAAACTAAAATTACACACAAAAGTACTCGATACGGCTTAATAGGTATAACCACATGACATATATTTTTTCAGTCACCCCGAGCTCTCTGGTTGATCCTCGAGCCACTCCATTACATCCAGCCATCTCTCAGGATCCAATTGCATGGGATCGAAGGTGGAAACTTCTTCAGGACTCATTGCAGCACCTTGAATTTCAGCTTTTGATTTCAGTTTCCTATCATTGTGGACCTTCTGATGCCTGTAAAGAGTTGACGACTGTGAAAATGTCTTTCCACACGCAGGGCACAGGAATGGCTTCTCGCCCGTGTGTGTTCTCTGGTGACTCTGAAGATGTGAAGACTGTGCAAATGTCTTCCCACACAGAGGGCACAGGAATGGCTTCACGCCCGTGTGTGTTCTCTGGTGGTTTTGAAGAGTTGATGAGTGTGCAAATGCCTTCCCACACACAGAGCACGGGAATTGCTTCTCGCCCGTGTGTGTTCTCTGGTGTCTCTGAAGATGTGATGGCCGTGAAAATGCCTTCCCACACACAGAGCAATTGAATGGCTTCTTGTCTCCGTGTGCGTGAGGCTGTGGAGAGCGTATCTGCTCCATGTGAGTGTAGTAACAGTAGCGGTGTTATCGAGGCAAAAGTACGCTATCGTCCGCAAGGATGTTTAGCGTTTTTTGTTAACTGCTAAAACAAGAACGACGCTCGCGTCTAACCGAGACGCAAAAAAATGCCGCTTATTTGACGACGAACACGTTTAAGAGTTTGTCCGCGAAAAAAGACACTTACTTGGAGATTCACGGTATATCGATGTCTGGAACCCGTCTGAAGATGTCGCCACGAACTCTCCCGACGCAAAGTCGACTCGGCAATTGTGCTCGCCAGGCTGCGTTGTCTCGCGGTTGAAGGGCGTTCAGCAGAGCGACGAGTCGAGCGTCCAACCTCATCAAATTCCCTCTCGAAATGGTATTGAGCTCTGCTTCTGAGCCGCCTTATAACTTCCCCCCTAGGATCCAATCCTTTGTCTTTCAGGATATTTGCATTCGATTGTTAGTTTTGGAAGGTACAATCCGCATGTCTATTAACATACCGAAAAGTAATGTGCCCATTGTGCTTCATGCATGAATATGTAAGTGCATCTCAGTGTGTAATTGTGCGCTTATTTTGAATAAATGGAAAAACATTGTCCTCGATTTAAAGTGAATGCAGAGAAATTAGCATGTAACTTTATAATAGGAAGAGAGCGGCCTTCTCGACGATGGAGTGAAACCCAATAGGTAATATTCTTTTACAGCGTTACAATGGATAGGTTGTACTTCATAGGTTATAATATTATGTTTCACTATGATAGAGCTTAACATGTGAGAGTATACAATATCAGAGTTGATCAAATTCGACGATCAAGGGCGTCAATCGGGTGAGTTTGGTCAGAGGCTTTAATCAAAGGCGTCATCCCATCACGGAACACCACCTCCCTGCGTATATCACAGCAACAGAAGCAATACAGCAGCAACAACAGCAGCGACAACAACAGCAGCAACATCACATTTCGAGGGCGACGCAGCTACTTCCGATTCTGCTGCCCAGCTGTTTGTAGTCAGGACCTGCTCTCGCAGGACCCCACACTTCTTTGGAAATGATTTCGATGATCATGTCTGAGCTGAGAATTAAGTGACTAAACGTTACTTTGTTTAACCATAACTGTGTGTAGGTTAGTATCTGGGGGCTCAGCGAATACTACTCATGAAAGAACTCGCACTCCTTTATGACCGACATTCTACTAATTTTGGTTGATAGAGACGAACAAGGCACGTGCTATGTCCAGACGAACTTTTATTTCCAATATTGTCCTTAAATATGATGCTAAAATAAACGTTAACACTGGATTAACATGCACCTCTTAACTCCTGCCTCGCATTTACGACTAACAATTTGCATTTACACGTAACATGCAGTCAAGCACAGTAAAATGCTAATACGACAATATTGTTATTCTAGGAATTTGAATTCGATTCTAACCCTGCACCCCCCACAGTTCGCATATCCAACCCCCGGTTCGACGGAACGTTCGCTTTAGATACATATGAGCAGTGTGGTTATAATACTTCTAATTAGATTTGAATACCGTACCTCCGTTTATGGTGGTATAAATTCTAAAACCAGTTTATAGTCGTTTAATATTGAGTGTTATTGTTTATAGTGATACAGCTGAAGTCATAGAGGTGAAACGGCCTAAGTGTGTAGGAATGTAGATAGGGCGTCGCCGTTGGTTCGTCCACCCATCCCGCCTCAAGACTTATGTCCGTCCCCACCCAGACAGCTCATCCCCATGTCCTGTAGAGCCCAAGTCTGGTGTCTCCAACGTGGTGGGGTGCTTGGCAACGGAAACCGTACTCCAAAGGAAATGTGTTGTGTCGCTCACAGTTTGCTAGCCACTGAGGCCCGGGGTGCTTCAAGGATTTCCCACGTGCGAGGAATCGGTGCCTAGAGCCCGGTCATGTTTCTCAAAAGAAGCCAGGGACCTGTATAACCCTTCAAGGCTGTGGTGCGAACCCTTGACGCCCCGAAAGGCACAAGATTTCACCATGGGCGAGGGACCGGCGTCGAGAACCAGGTCAAAATGCGCAAGGTTGCGCTCGTAGGATCCCAGCCCAACACACGGACAATTGAAGGGTCCAGTTGAACAACGTGGAAGCGTGTTAGGATTGTTGTTGTGGTTATTGTGTTGTTTTCTTGTTGTTGACAGGTGAGTGTGGTCACACCGCTTACACCTTACAGTTGAGTATTAAATTTTGATGCAGCTGCTGCCCTGACGCACGTGGTGTCTAAAAACTGTTGTTGATGTAAAGGCAGTGCATCTACTAAGGGACAAGCGGTGACAATAGGATAGAGAGAGTTCAAGAAGGGAAGGCGGGACAACAATACAAACTAGTGTTATTGTAAACTATGAGCGATACATTATAACGCTATAAAATAACATCATAAACTAGTGTTACAGATCAGAACACCTTACATTGAAGTGTGATATAATGACGACGACGAGACAGCAACCAGCCAAAACAGCCCCGAACCTCGTTCCTCCCCCTCTCTCATTCTCAGCGTGAACCTCCGCCCACACTTGGTCTCGCCTTCCCTTCTCGAACTCTCTCTATCTTGTTGTCACCACTTGTCCCTTAGTTGACGCACTGTCTTTACATCACCCACCTCTATGACCTCTACCTGACCCCGCCATGGGCGGAGCAACTTGGGGACGTACCCGGTGGCACCTGTAGGCAATACAACTATGCCCTGTCCCCCACTGCCCATGGAAGCACGTGACCCGTCGCCCGAGTTATTTTCATTGGCGGCATGCGCTCTGGTGGGGAAAGGTCCTCGTTATGAATCGTTTCGCAAATTTCAGGTCCAGAATACCGAAGTATACCGGGAATCACCTGTACTTAAAAACATGTAAATTGATAACACTATAAACAATAACACTAAACATTAAACGACAAAAAAAATATCAACTGGTTTTATAATTCATAGCACCATAAACGGAGGTACGGTATTTTAATTTCATTAGAAGTATTATAATGGAACTCTACACATGGTTAATTGTCCGTTCAATCGAACCGACGGTCGGATATGTGAACTGTGGGGGGTCGAGGGTAAGAATCGCATTACAATTCTTAGAATAACAATATGGTCGTATGAGCATTTTGCTTTGATTGAATGTATGTTATGTGCAAGTGCAATCGTTAGTCGTAAATACGAGGCAGGGATTAATAGGTACACGTTGCATCCAGTGTTAACGTTTATTTTAGCATTTTTACACACACAGTTATGGTTAAACAAAGTCATCTTTAGCCACTTAATTCTCAGCTCAGACATGATCATCGCAATAATTTCCAACGACGTGTGGGGTCCCGCGAGAGCAGGGCCCGGCTACAAAAAAGGTGCTGAAATGAGTCCTGAAGAAGATTCCACCTTCGAGCCCATAAAGTTAGATCCCGAGAGATGGCTGGATGTAATGGAGTGGCTCGAAAGTCAAATCTAAAGCAACGGATAACTGAAATTATTTTGGGTTTGGTGAGACATATTAAGCCACATTGTGTGCAATTGTGTATGTTTTAGACCAAGTAATAGGTTACAATTGATGTATCAGTGATTTTGATACTCGAGTTTTGCAGTTTGTTAGAATATTTCGTCACGTGCAGTTGGTGGTTTCTGATATCGAATTACTTGCTGAAGTGGTGCGAGGAGTAGTGTTTGTGAGACCGTCCAATTCCTGACAATCTTGTCGTGGTCAAGTGTTCCTGTTGGAATGAGTCTGTAGTTACAACTTTACTCGATATATTTTACTTGTTTTTTCCTTGATATCGCTTTTTTGGATGGTAATAAGCGACTTTAGATAACTGATTTCAGGATTCCACCTTCGATCGTATTTAAATCACACTCTGCGCATATGTATGTATAGTGGACGTGCAAACGAACTGTGCTCGTATGTATGTATGTAATATGCATCTATGGCCTTTGGACATGCGAACCGGTGGTCGGATATGCGAACGGGGGGTGCAGGATTATGATCGGATTAAAACGATTAGAATATCACTATGGTAGTATTAGAATTACACTGAGCTAGAATGTATGTTAAATGTAGATGCACATCGGGAGTCGTAAATGCGGCCTGGGTGGTGCCAGATTTAGAATCGCATCAAAATTATTAAAATCGCACCATGCTCGTATTAGAATCAAGCTGCCCACTGCTGGTAGAATGTTCCATCTCAATGGAACCGAATAGCAATATACATCTTCTTGGTTCTTTCGGTAAAGTCACGTAGAAGGGAAGTAATAAAATAATAAAAATAAAACATAATAAAATAATTCTCACGACGTTTCGGCCACAACGCAAGCAGCCGTCCTCAGGTGGAGAACAGGTCCGTCAAGTAGACAGAGTCTGTATGTCACGCTCCAGGCTTGGAGCGACTATTTATGCTGGGATGGAGGATCGAAGAGCGTCTTGACAAAATAATTTGCATATCAAGAGGAGTTTAGCATATTTATGGGAAATGCAGATATGTGATTTGCATTACTTGTGAAATGCGTAGGAGGTGGGCGGGGGGTTTCAAAGTCATTATGTCCGTGCATTATGCAGGATTAGCAGCATCAAAGGGAGGGATTAAGGTCAGAATTAATAATATACAGTATTGATATTGGGCGTGGAGCCTTCAAGCGCAACCTTGCGCATTTTGACCTGGTTCTCGACGTCCGTCCCTCGCCCATGGTAGATTCTTGTGCATTTCGGGGCGTCAAGGGTTCGCACCACAGCCTTGAAGGATTAGGCAGGTCCCTGGCTTCTTTTGAAGAATATGACCAGGATCCAGGCACCGGTTCCTCGCACGTGGCGGATCCTTGAGGCACCCCGGGCCTCTGGGGCTCGGAAACTGTGGGCGTCACAACACATTTCCTTTTGGCGTACGGTTTCCGTTGCCGAGCGCCCCACCACGTCGGACACACCAGACTTGGGCTGTACAGGACATGGGGATGAGCTGTCTGGGTGGGGACGGACATAAGTCTTGAGGCGCGATGGGTGGATGAACCAACGGCGACGTCCTAAATACATTCGTACACACTGCAGCCATTTCACCTCTATGACTTCTACCGTACCTGTCAATTGACTGAGCAACTTGGGGATATACCCGGTGGCACCTGTGGGCAAACAAGCATGCCCTGTCCCCGACCGCCCATGGAAGCACGTGTTTCCACCGCCCCGTGTTCTTTTCATTAGCGGCTTGCAGAAAGTAGAGCCCGTGTCGTAATCGGGGTCTGTGCTGAAGTCGGGGCTCGGAGTCAGGTGGAACGCGGAGCCAGGGGCAAGGGAGTCGGGATAGGACAGAGCGCAGCGCCAGGGCTGGAGGTGGCTGCGCTCCTCGGCCGGCCGTGTTGGCTGAGCCCACGGCCGGCGCAGAGGAGGCAGCACGGGGCAGCCGACTGTGTCGGGGGCACCAGTGGGACCGAGCCCGGCAGCCCTCACCCCTGGGGAGTTGGTACACCTGGTGTATGTCAATAACTTTAATAAACCCTCGGCGAAAGCCCTTACACCTCACATTCGTCTCCGAGTGCATCCTGGGAACTTCTCTACATATGTATAATAGTGTACGGGCATGTGAACTGTAATATGTATGCTAACTGGGGCGTGCAGGATTAGGAATTCAATGAAAATTATTAAAATAACACTATGGTGGTATTAAAATTACACTGAGCTAGAGTGTATGTTATATGTAGATACGCATTGGGAGTCGTAAATGCAAACTGGGAGGTTCTCGGTTTAGAATGTCATCAATTAGTATAATAACAACGTGGTCCTATTAGAATCACGCTATCTACAGCTGCCGATGTTCGGGTGGCAGCCGTCGATTCGGGCTCTGCTCTTTCTTTCCTCGCCTGGATGGTGCCGCAGGACGCAGCATCTCTGAAGGTGTTGCAGTTGTTGCTGTTGCAGTTGTTGCTGCTGCAGTTGCTGCAGTTGTTGCTGTTGCAGTTGTTGCTGCTGTTGTTGCTGCTGCTGTTGCAGTTGTTGCTGTTGTCGCTGCTGCTGTTGTTGCTGCTTAATATGCTTCAGTTCCAGTGGTGTTCCGTGATGGGATAACAAACTTTGATCAAATACTTTTATCAAACGAGTCATTACAATTGTAACGATTCATAATTGCAGGGGCTTATGTTGGGTTTGTGCGATTATTTTATATAGTCATACTGAATATTGCTATTTGATGCCATTGAGATGGAACATTCATCCAGCAGTGGACAGCTTGATCCTAATACCACCAAAGTGTGATCCTGCACCTTCCGTTTCACATATCCCACCCTTGGTTCGCACGTCCATATTACATACATACATGTTACATACATACATGTTACATAATACATATTACATACATATATTCATGCATATTACATACAGACATGTTACATACTTACGAGCATAGTGTGATTCTTAGAGGACCACGGTGTGAAGCTAAGAATTCGAATGAGATATGAATAGCACACTTCAATGTGCGGTGTTCTAATCTGTAACACTATTTTATGATGTTATTTTATAGCGTTAAATGTATCGCTCATAGCTTATATTGTTAGAGTTCACAACATTTTAGTTTACTATAACACTAGTTTGTAGTGTTATTTTAAAACGTTACAATGTATAGCTCATAGTTTAAAGGTTATATTGTTAGAGTTTATATTGTTAGAGTATGCAATGTGAGTTTACAATTTGAGAGTTTGTGGACGTGCCCTGTTCTCGTGGGACTCGACACGGATTTGGAAATATTTGCTATGATCATGTCTGAGCTGGGATGAGCGATTAATGTTTACTTTGATTAATCATAACTGTGTGTATGTTAGTGCAATCGGGGCTTAGTGAATACTGCTCATGAATGAACTTTCGGATATAAATTGAAATCATGTTGGTAGAACAAGTCGCCTGCCTTTTCTAGACGAATTGTGGCCGGGTGATGAGACGGGTTCTGAAACAATGGAGTTAAACACTCGCTGCTTGGCCCCGTCGACAGCAGCGAAGGCTGTCATATACCGCCCCATTTACGAGTTGGCTGTATGATGTGTATAGTTGAAGGTGCTAGGTGTTGTCTTCTTCTAACAGATACTAACGTGCGTGTGTTGTCTGTTTTTACGATTTGTCCATTGATGTTGGTTTATTTTTATTGCGGCGTTTTTTTGTTGAGTTCTGTCAGTGTTGCAGTTTGTTTAAGAATTCGTCACGTGAGCGTGGTGTTTTGCTTCTCTTTTTCACAATTTGTGATTGTTATAATAATTGTAACGATTCATAATCTGATGAGTTAATAATTAGTTTGTGCGTGTATTTATATAAATATATTCCGTCTTTTGTTATTCGATGACATCTAGCAGTGAAAATCGTGATTGTAATATGACCATGTTGTAATTGTAATAATTTTTTATAAGATCCTTGCACGTACCCTATACAAACATATGAGCAGAGTGCGATTCTTATACGACCACACTGTGATTCTAATGCTTCTAATGATATTATAATACCTTACCTCCGTTTATATGGTTATAAATTAAAACACTAGTTTATAATCTTTCAATGTTTAGTGTTATCGTTTATAGTATTACAGTTTACATGTTATAGAGTACAGTTTATCCCCGACATACTTCGGGATTAGTGACTGGTACGTTGATGAACGATTAACTACGGGGACCTTTCCCCTCAAGGAACGCGTGTTAATCGGGTAGACAGCCAAGATGCTGCCGGTTAAGGGCACACTTGTGTGACGGAGATCCTCCACCTGAAATTATCTTAACATGTTATTGCTAGGAACATTATAAAATAAAGACCGTACGAAACATTTGTTAAAAATACATTTTTATTCATCTGCAATCATTTTACGTCAAAACTCGAAGGGAATATTTATTACGTCCTATGTTCACACATTTCCAGTACAATGCAAACCATTTCCGTTCCAGGAAAACCAAAGCGTTAAAGTATCATTCCCCATGATTTCCTTATTAGTTCACCACATGTGTTCACTGTGCGTCTATGTTGAAGTCAAGGCCATATATCCAACGAACGCGTCATCAATGTTCATCCTGAAATCGGTTATCTAAAGTCGATTAATACCAATAAAAAAAAGCTATATACTTGAAAAAACCCGTTTAAAATGTTGAGTAAAGATGTACCTACACACGCATTCCAACTTTAGCTCAACAGGGACACCTAACGACTACAATTGAACCCTCTCACAACCAGTGCTCATCACACCACTTCGGCAAGTAATCCCATAACATTACAAACCACCACTGTGCACGTCATTAAACTCTCACAAAAACTGTAAAACTAAAATTACACACAAAAGTACTCGATACGGCTTAATAGGTATAACCACATGACATATATTTTTTCAGTCACCCCGAGCTCTCTGGTTGATCCTCGAGCCACTCCATTACATCCAGCCATCTCTCAGGATCCAATTGCATGGGATCGAAGGTGGAAACTTCTTCAGGACTCATTGCAGCACCTTGAATTTCAGCTTTTGATTTCAGTTTCCTATCATTGTGGACCTTCTGATGCCTGTAAAGAGTTGACGACTGTGAAAATGTCTTTCCACACGCAGGGCACAGGAATGGCTTCTCGCCCGTGTGTGTTCTCTGGTGTCTCTGAAGATGTGATGGCCGTGAAAATGCCTTCCCACACACAGAGCAATTGAATGGCTTCTTGTCTCCGTGTGCGTGAGGCTGTGGAGAGCGTATCTGCTCCATGTGAGTGTAGTAACAGTAGCGGTGTTATCGAGGCAAAAGTACGCTATCGTCCGCAAGGATGTTTAGCGTTTTTTGTTAACTGCTAAAACAAGAACGACGCTCGCGTCTAACCGAGACGCAAAAAAATGCCGCTTATTTGACGACGAACACGTTTAAGAGTTTGTCCGCGAAAAAAGACACTTACTTGGAGATTCACGGTATATCGATGTCTGGAACCCGTCTGAAGATGTCGCCACGAACTCTCCCGACGCAAAGTCGACTCGGCAATTGTGCTCGCCAGGCTGCGTTGTCTCGCGGTTGAAGGGCGTTCAGCAGAGCGACGAGTCGAGCGTCCAACCTCATCAAATTCCCTCTCGAAATGGTATTGAGCTCTGCTTCTGAGCCGCCTTATAACTTCCCCCCTAGGATCCAATCCTTTGTCTTTCAGGATATTTGCATTCGATTGTTAGTTTTGGAAGGTACAATCCGCATGTCTATTAACATACCGAAAAGTAATGTGCCCATTGTGCTTCATGCATGAATATGTAAGTGCATCTCAGTGTGTAATTGTGCGCTTATTTTGAATAAATGGAAAAACATTGTCCTCGATTTAAAGTGAATGCAGAGAAATTAGCATGTAACTTTATAATAGGAAGAGAGCGGCCTTCTCGACGATGGAGTGAAACCCAATAGGTAATATTCTTTTACAGCGTTACAATGGATAGGTTGTACTTCATAGGTTATAATATTATGTTTCACTATGATAGAGCTTAACATGTGAGAGTATACAATATCAGAGTTGATCAAATTCGACGATCAAGGGCGTCAATCGGGTGAGTTTGGTCAGAGGCTTTAATCAAAGGCGTCATCCCATCACGGAACACCACCTCCCTGCGTATATCACAGCAACAGAAGCAATACAGCAGCAACAACAGCAGCGACAACAACAGCAGCAACATCACATTTCGAGGGCGACGCAGCTACTTCCGATTCTGCTGCCCAGCTGTTTGTAGTCAGGACCTGCTCTCGCAGGACCCCACACTTCTTTGGAAATGATTTCGATGATCATGTCTGAGCTGAGAATTAAGTGACTAAACGTTACTTTGTTTAACCATAACTGTGTGTAGGTTAGTATCTGGGGGCTCAGCGAATACTACTCATGAAAGAACTCGCACTCCTTTATGACCGACATTCTACTAATTTTGGTTGATAGAGACGAACAAGGCACGTGCTATGTCCAGACGAACTTTTATTTCCAATATTGTCCTTAAATATGATGCTAAAATAAACGTTAACACTGGATTAACATGCACCTCTTAACTCCTGCCTCGCATTTACGACTAACAATTTGCATTTACACGTAACATGCAGTCAAGCACAGTAAAATGCTAATACGACAATATTGTTATTCTAGGAATTTGAATTCGATTCTAACCCTGCACCCCCCACAGTTCGCATATCCAACCCCCGGTTCGACGGAACGTTCGCTTTAGATACATATGAGCAGTGTGGTTATAATACTTCTAATTAGATTTGAATACCGTACCTCCGTTTATGGTGGTATAAATTCTAAAATCAGTTTATAGTCGTTTAATATTGAGTGTTATTGTTTATAGTGATACAGCTGAAGTCATAGAGGTGAAACGGCCTAAGTGTGTAGGAATGTAGATAGGGCGTCGCCGTTGGTTCGTCCACCCATCCCGCCTCAAGACTTATGTCCGTCCCCACCCAGACAGCTCATCCCCATGTCCTGTAGAGCCCAAGTCTGGTGTCTCCAACGTGGTGGGGTGCTTGGCAACGGAAACCGTACTCCAAAGGAAATGTGTTGTGTCGCTCACAGTTTGCTAGCCACTGAGGCCCGGGGTGCTTCAAGGATTTCCCACGTGCGAGGAATCGGTGCCTAGAGCCCGGTCATGTTTCTCAAAAGAAGCCAGGGACCTGTATAACCCTTCAAGGCTGTGGTGCGAACCCTTGACGCCCCGAAAGGCACAAGATTTCACCATGGGCGAGGGACCGGCGTCGAGAACCAGGTCAAAATGCGCAAGGTTGCGCTCGTAGGATCCCAGCCCAACACACGGACAATTGAAGGGTCCAGTTGAACAACGTGGAAGCGTGTTAGGATTGTTGTTGTGGTTATTGTGTTGTTTTCTTGTTGTTGACAGGTGAGTGTGGTCACACCGCTTACACCTTACAGTTGAGTATTAAATTTTGATGCAGCTGCTGCCCTGACGCACGTGGTGTCTAAAAACTGTTGTTGATGTAAAGGCAGTGCATCTACTAAGGGACAAGCGGTGACAATAGGATAGAGAGAGTTCAAGAAGGGAAGGCGGGACAACAATACAAACTAGTGTTATTGTAAACTATGAGCGATACATTATAACGCTATAAAATAACATCATAAACTAGTGTTACAGATCAGAACACCTTACATTGAAGTGTGATATAATGACGACGACGAGACAGCAACCAGCCAAAACAGCCCCGAACCTCGTTCCTCCCCCTCTCTCATTCTCGGCGTGAACCTCCGCCCACACTTGGTCTCGCCTTCCCTTCTCGAACTCTCTCTATCTTGTTGTCACCACTTGTCCCTTAGTTGACGCACTGTCTTTACATCACCCACCTCTATGACCTCTACCTGACCCCGCCATGGGCGGAGCAACTTGGGGACGTACCCGGTGGCACCTGTAGGCAATACAACTATGCCCTGTCCCCCACTGCCCATGGAAGCACGTGACCCGTCGCCCGAGTTATTTTCATTGGCGGCATGCGCTCTGGTGGGGAAAGGTCCTCGTTATGAATCGTTTCGCAAATTTCAGGTCCAGAATACCGAAGTATACCGGGAATCACCTGTACTTAAAAACATGTAAATTGATAACACTATAAACAATAACACTAAACATTAAACGACAAAAAAAATATCAACTGGTTTTATAATTCATAGCACCATAAACGGAGGTACGGTATTTTAATTTCATTAGAAGTATTATAATGGAACTCTACACATGGTTAATTGTCCGTTCAATCGAACCGACGGTCGGATATGTGAAATGTGGGGGGTCGAGGGTAAGAATCGCATTACAATTCTTAGAATAACAATATGGTCGTATGAGCATTTTGCTTTGATTGAATGTATGTTATGTGCAAGTGCAATCGTTAGTCGTAAATACGAGGCAGGGATTAATAGGTACACGTTGCATCCAGTGTTAACGTTTATTTTAGCATTTTTACACACACAGTTATGGTTAAACAAAGTCATCTTTAGCCACTTAATTCTCAGCTCAGACATGATCATCGCAATAATTTCCAACGACGTGTGGGGTCCCGCGAGAGCAGGGCCCGGCTACAAAAAAGGTGCTGAAATGAGTCCTGAAGAAGATTCCACCTTCGAGCCCATAAAGTTAGATCCCGAGAGATGGCTGGATGTAATGGAGTGGCTCGAAAGTCAAATCTAAAGCAACGGATAACTGAAATTATTTTGGGTTTGGTGAGACATATTAAGCCACATTGTGTGCAATTGTGTATGTTTTAGACCAAGTAATAGGTTACAATTGATGTATCAGTGATTTTGATACTCGAGTTTTGCAGTTTGTTAGAATATTTCGTCACGTGCAGTTGGTGGTTTCTGATATCGAATTACTTGCTGAAGTGGTGCGAGGAGTAGTGTTTGTGAGACCGTCCAATTCCTGACAATCTTGTCGTGGTCAAGTGTTCCTGTTGGAATGAGTCTGTAGTTACAACTTTACTCGATATATTTTACTTGTTTTTTTCCTTGATATCGCTTTTTTGGATGGTAATAAGCGACTTTAGATAACTGATTTCAGGATTCCACCTTCGATCGTATTTAAATCACACTCTGCGCATATGTATGTATAGTGGACGTGCAAACGAACTGTGCTCGTATGTATGTATGTAATATGCATCTATGGCCTTTGGACATGCGAACCGGTGGTCGGATATGCGAACGGGGGGTGCAGGATTATGATCGGATTAAAACGATTAGAATATCACTATGGTAGTATTAGAATTACACTGAGCTAGAATGTATGTTAAATGTAGATGCACATCGGGAGTCGTAAATGCGGCCTGGGTGGTGCCAGATTTAGAATCGCATCAAAATTATTAAAATCGCACCATGCTCGTATTAGAATCAAGCTGCCCACTGCTGGTAGAATGTTCCATCTCAATGGAACCGAATAGCAATATACATCTTCTTGGTTCTTTCGGTAAAGTCACGTAGAAGGGAAGTAATAAAATAATAAAAATAAAACATAATAAAATAATTCTCACGACGTTTCGGCCACAACGCAAGCAGCCGTCCTCAGGTGGAGAACAGGTCCGTCAAGTAGACAGAGTCTGTATGTCACGCTCCAGGCTTGGAGCGACTATTTATGCTGGGATGGAGGATCGAAGAGCGTCTTGACAAAATAATTTGCATATCAAGAGGAGTTTAGCATATTTATGGGAAATGCAGATATGTGATTTGCATTACTTGTGAAATGCGTAGGAGGTGGGCGGGGGGTTTCAAAGTCATTATGTCCGTGCATTATGCAGGATTAGCAGCATCAAAGGGAGGGATTAAGGTCAGAATTAATAATATACAGTATTGATATTGGGCGTGGAGCCTTCAAGCGCAACCTTGCGCATTTTGACCTGGTTCTCGACGTCCGTCCCTCGCCCATGGTAGATTCTTGTGCATTTCGGGGCGTCAAGGGTTCGCACCACAGCCTTGAAGGATTAGGCAGGTCCCTGGCTTCTTTTGAAGAATATGACCAGGATCCAGGCACCGGTTCCTCGCACGTGGCGGATCCTTGAGGCACCCCGGGCCTCTGGGGCTCGGAAACTGTGGGCGTCACAACACATTTCCTTTTGGCGTACGGTTTCCGTTGCCGAGCGCCCCACCACGTCGGACACACCAGACTTGGGCTGTACAGGACATGGGGATGAGCTGTCTGGGTGGGGACGGACATAAGTCTTGAGGCGCGATGGGTGGATGAACCAACGGCGACGTCCTAAATACATTCGTACACACTGCAGCCATTTCACCTCTATGACTTCTACCGTACCTGTCAATTGACTGAGCAACTTGGGGATATACCCGGTGGCACCTGTGGGCAAACAAGCATGCCCTGTCCCCGACCGCCCATGGAAGCACGTGTTTCCACCGCCCCGTGTTCTTTTCATTAGCGGCTTGCAGAAAGTAGAGCCCGTGTCGTAATCGGGGTCTGTGCTGAAGTCGGGGCTCGGAGTCAGGTGGAACGCGGAGCCAGGGGCAAGGGAGTCGGGATAGGACAGAGCGCAGCGCCAGGGCTGGAGGTGGCTGCGCTCCTCGGCCGGCCGTGTTGGCTGAGCCCACGGCCGGCGCAGAGGAGGCAGCACGGGGCAGCCGACTGTGTCGGGGGCACCAGTGGGACCGAGCCCGGCAGCCCTCACCCCTGGGGAGTTGGTACACCTGGTGTATGTCAATAACTTTAATAAACCCTCGGCGAAAGCCCTTACACCTCACATTCGTCTCCGAGTGCATCCTGGGAACTTCTCTACATATGTATAATAGTGTACGGGCATGTGAACTGTAATATGTATGCTAACTGGGGCGTGCAGGATTAGGAATTCAATGAAAATTATTAAAATAACACTATGGTGGTATTAAAATTACACTGAGCTAGAGTGTATGTTATATGTAGATGCGCATTGGGAGTCGTAAATGCAAACTGGGAGGTTCTCGGTTTAGAATGTCATCAATTAGTATCATAACAACGTGGTCCTATTAGAATCACGCTATCTACAGCTGCCGATGTTCGGGTGGCAGCCGTCGATTCGGGCTCTGCTCTTTCTTTCCTCGCCTGGATGGTGCCGCAGGACGCAGCATCTCTGAAGGTGTTGCAGTTGTTGCTGTTGCAGTTGTTGCTGCTGCAGTTGCTGCAGTTGTTGCTGTTGCAGTTGTTGCTGCTGTTGTTGCTGCTGCTGTTGCAGTTGTTGCTGTTGTCGCTGCTGCTGTTGTTGCTGCTTAATATGCTTCAGTTCCAGTGGTGTTCCGTGATGGGATAACAAACTTTGATCAAATACTTTTATCAAACGAGTCATTACAATTGTAACGATTCATAATTGCAGGGGCTTATGTTGGGTTTGTGCGATTATTTTATATAGTCATACTGAATATTGCTATTTGATGCCATTGAGATGGAACATTCATCCAGCAGTGGACAGCTTGATCCTAATACCACCAAAGTGTGATCCTGCACCTTCCGTTTCACATATCCCACCCTTGGTTCGCACGTCCATATTACATACATACATGTTACATACATACATGTTACATAATACATATTACATACATATATTCATGCATATTACATACAGACATGTTACATACTTACGAGCATAGTGTGATTCTTAGAGGACCACGGTGTGAAGCTAAGAATTCGAATGAGATATGAATAGCACACTTCAATGTGCGGTGTTCTAATCTGTAACACTATTTTATGATGTTATTTTATAGCGTTAAATGTATCGCTCATAGCTTATATTGTTAGAGTTCACAACATTTTAGTTTACTATAACACTAGTTTGTAGTGTTATTTTAAAACGTTACAATGTATAGCTCATAGTTTAAAGGTTATATTGTTAGAGTTTATATTGTTAGAGTATGCAATGTGAGTTTACAATTTGAGAGTTTGTGGACGTGCCCTGTTCTCGTGGGACTCGACACGGATTTGGAAATATTTGCTATGATCATGTCTGAGCTGGGATGAGCGATTAATGTTTACTTTGATTAATCATAACTGTGTGTATGTTAGTGCAATCGGGGCTTAGTGAATACTGCTCATGAATGAACTTTCGGATATAAATTGAAATCATGTTGGTAGAACAAGTCGCCTGCCTTTTCTAGACGAATTGTTATCTTCAAGTGCGTCCGTAAATAAACTGCTAAAATACACAGCATAGGGAAGGCTGCCTTGTTCGGGAGATGTAGTTTGGATAAGGCTCTGTGGCCGGGTGATGAGACGGGTTCTGAAACAATGGAGTTAAACACTCGCTGCTTGGCCCCGTCGACAGCAGCGAAGGCTGTCATATACCGCCCCATTTACGAGTTGGCTGTATGATGTGTAATCTTTCAATGTTTAGTGTTATCGTTTATAGTATTACAGTTTACATGTTATAGAGTACAGTTTATCCCCGACATACTTCGGGATTAGTGACTGGTACGTTGATGAACGATTAACTACGGGGACCTTTCCCCTCAAGGAACGCGTGTTAATCGGGTAGACAGCCAAGATGCTGCCGGTTAAGGGCACACTTGTGTGACGGAGATCCTCCACCTGAAATTATCTTAACATGTTATTGCTAGGAACATTATAAAATAAAGACCGTACGAAACATTTGTTAAAAATACATTTTTATTCATCTGCAATCATTTTTACGTCAAAACTCGAAGGGAATATTTATTACGTCCTATGTTCACACATTTCCAGTACAATGCAAACCATTTCCGTTCCAGGAAAACCAAAGCGTTAAAGTATCATTCCCCATGATTTCCTTATTAGTTCACCACATGTGTTCACTGTGCGTCTATGTTGAAGTCAAGGCCATATATCCAACGAACGCGTCATCAATGTTCATCCTGAAATCGGTTATCTAAAGTCGATTAATACCAATAAAAAAAAGCTATATACTTGAAAAAACCCGTTTAAAATGTTGAGTAAAGATGTACCTACACACGCATTCCAACTTTAGCTCAACAGGGACACCTAACGACTACAATTGAACCCTCTCACAACCAGTGCTCATCACACCACTTCGGCAAGTAATCCCATAACATTACAAACCACCACTGTGCACGTCATTAAACTCTCACAAAAACTGTAAAACTAAAATTAGAGCCACCCTAGAGGTCCGCATAGGCAGTCAGGTGTGCACCCAGGAGTTCTACGTGTCGAGTGCGTTGTGTCACGAGTGTATCGCAGGTACCGACCTCTTAGAACGGCTGGGACTCAACGTGCAACCCCGCCAGCGATGCGCCACCATGGAGAGCAACGGCGAGCGGATACCATTCTTGGGACGAGAACCGACGCGCCCCCGCTTCGCACCTGTGGCCGCTATCCTGGCGACGTCAGTCACCATCGGCCCGCTCACCGAGATGCTGGTGCCGGTGGCAACATCCCCCACCGACCCCGCGCTCCGACCATCAGGAGAGGTAATGCTAACTCCTCACCCGGAGTTGGCAAAACGGTATGGGATAGTGGGATCCGCCACATTGGTAAACGCAGATGGGGACCGATTGTTTATGCGGATGTTTAACCCCCACAATACCCCAGCGATACTGCGACGGCGCACCCCAATAGCCACCGTACACCCCCTGCACGCACGCCACTCTAACGACTCGGTGTTCGCACTCTGGGCTGAGGACCCCGGGCGTCCTGAGGGTGACCAGGACCTGGCCTGGCGAGTCGGCCCGACTCCCCGAGCCGAGGTCGTTCCCCTGCTCGACGCGTTACATGTTCCATGGGCGGATTTACCTAAGGGAGAGGCCGATCGGTTGCGCGAGTTACTGCGGGAGTATGCCGACGTATTCAGTGAAAACGACTCGGACGTGGGTCGGACCGATCTTGTTAAGCACCAAATTGACACCGGTGCAGCCCGACCCATCAAACTCCCTGCGTACCGAGTGGGCGCACCCGAACGCGCCCAAATCAAAGAGGCAGTTGGGGACATGCTTCGCGATAACATAATTCAGCCCTCCAAGCACGTGTGCTGTTTCATTCAGACGCTGTCGCCTCGACAGACCTGGTTTTCACCTGAGGACGGCTGCTTGCGTTGTGGCCAAAACGTCGTGAGAATGATTTTATTATATTTTATTTTTATTATTTTATTATTTCCCTTCTACGTGACTTTACCGAAAGAACCAAGAAGATTTACCATTTCTTCTTTGTTGGTCAGCTGGCGGTACTGGTACTCGTAATCGCGAGCCAATTCGTCGTAGAATTTATCCCAGAGAGCCTTGGTATCTGCTGGCATGGAATACAGCAGAATGGTAGCGAAGAGTAGACGAAGCTGGTACGGCATCTGAAAGAGCGAGGATTCTTCCAGACACGCAACCCATTCGCGATCGCTCTCAAGGTAGCCTGCTCGCATGGCTGCTTCCAGCGGTTTGTTTTGTTTTATTTTATTCGTAACGCACCATCCATATGCGCTCCACCATCCACCATGCCCTTGCATCGCAAAGACACAGCTCCGGTGTGCGTCAGCGTGTGCGCCATCCACAGTGACATTGGTCAGAAATTGCACCGTTTCGATCGCACACAGGTTAGCCCCTGCATCCTCCGTCTGTATGTACACACACAGACAAATCCGTTATGGGGCCACCTATTTTTTTCTTATATAAAAATATTTTGTTGGTGTTTTTACGTTTACGTATTCCCATTGTGGGTGTTTTACGCATGCATCAGATTTTTGGGTTCCTCACATATGATATCAGAGGTGTGGGTCACTCCATTTCTCAATCGAACAATAACGGGGATCGTTTCAGTTATGACAGCTTGCAGATAGAAACATTGCATGATCGTATACTAATAATGACAGAATTTGTACCCCAGTGGAGGGCATCCCCCACCCGGCGCTTCTTACCGGTACTGTGAGACTTAGAAATCCAGACCTCTCCTCCTCCTGAACCGTTCACAATACCCTGTGGTAGTACCATAATCATCTCAATAAAGCGATCACTTTCCAATGGCCATTTTGATCCCGGGAGTTACCCGGGTGGTGTCACACTGTACTGATTGTTTTAGCATGTCGCAAATTCCGATATGGCTTGTGCAACGGCCAGAGATAAATGTACAGTAACGCCAACTGCATCTGTGGTGCCACAGCGACGGGGCCGCTCTGCCGAGCCAGGGAGCCGCCCGGCTTCCCCCACCGCACTGCCCCCCATCACCCGCCCCACATAAGCACACACCCGCACGCATCCCCCCCCCCCCATAGAGCTGGAAGGGAAGGTTACCTGATCGACCGGTTTTTATCCGAGAGACCCTTATCGGGATTAATTCTCACGGTTTCCGGCGATCAGGGAATTGGATGACCTCCCCCGTGCTACGTGGTACCGCGGCGCTGCTGCCGGCCTTAATATGGTGTGGTCGCGGCGTGGGGCATTCGGCCACCGCGGTTGAGGCGCATTTCCCCCCACACACACCCCCACGAGTCGACGGGGCAAGCAGGGGAGGCACGAGACAGCATGAATAGCGGGGTCACAGGGGCTGTTGCGCATAGTCATGGGGGGTTGGGATAATTGCGCTTGAGCGCGCAGGCCCCATTGTTAGGAAGGGTAAGGGAGTAATTAGGATGTACGCCGCCAACGTCGCTCACTGATTAGCATATCAACAGCGCCTGGGGACTGCCGTGCGCGGGCTTGGGGTGCACGAGCCCATTGTTCAGCGCAGCATCCCCTTTGGAGGTAGGGAGGATAAATAGAGGAGCGCAGAGGGGAAATCGCTCTCTTACTCCAGCGCCAGGCGACCAGACGCAGCTCGAGCCAGCGACCCGGACGTCCGTGCGACGCACCGAGGCACGCGGTTAACACAAGGATCAGCGGACCGCCGTGGACACTTAACAGTGAGTAAGAAGGGGAATTAGAATCATAGCCGATAAATAGGGAATAGGTGCCGGTTTAGTGGAATAGGCCAGCCTCGTCGACTCACTAATTCAACATTAGTTATCAGGTAATAAATCATTAATAGCGAAGCGTGGTCTCGCGTGATCTTGTCGTGCAGTGTGAGCGTGTGGGAACGCGTGTGGTACTGTGTGTGCGTAAGCTCGCAGCGTGCGTAATCGGCGTCCCCCAGGTGCGCGATCATAGCGTAATCGGCTGCGCATTGTTGTACGGTTTATCTCGCGCGCACGGCGGCGGCGACTTTAGTCGTTGTGTCGGCGTGTGCCCCGCTTGCGTGTGCTCGTTACGTGTTATAAGTGTGAACGCGTGTAGTACGGTGTAGGCGTAAGCTCTCGTCGTGCGAAATCGGCGTACCCCAGGTGCGCGATTGTAACGTGAGCGGCCAGCGCGGCGCAGAGAAGCGCAAGAGTGAGTGCCGTACGGAGCTGTGTGTGTGGGTGTGCGCGTACGTAATTAACCATGCCTGCTACGCGGACCCGCGGTGGAGTGGAATCCTCGGGCGACGGCTCCCACCCCATGGGTGAGGAACTTAGCAGCGGTTCGCTTAGCAGCGGGGGGGCGATTGATGATGCTAGCCCGGCCGTTAACATTATCGAGGGAGGGATCTCGGGGGCTAGCGACCCCCACAAATTGGTGTCGGAAGCGGTACGGACCCCCGCGTTACCTCACGCTAAAATAAGACTAATATTTACCGGCCGGGGGGCCCCTTCGTGGAAGGCATTCGCCCGCAATCTCTTAGGGGCCAAGGAAATTAATGGATGGACGGACGCGCAGGCAGTACGTCAACTTAATATGAATCTTGATTCATATTAAGTTGGCTCGGAAACTGTGGGCGTCACAACACATTTCCTTTTGGCGTACGGTTTCCGTTGCCGAGCGCCCCACCACGTCGGACACACCAGACTTGGGCTGTACAGGACATGGGGATGAGCTGTCTGGGTGGGGACGGACATAAGTCTTGAGGCGCGATGGGTGGATGAACCAACGGCGACGTCCTAAATACATTCGTACACACTGCAGCCATTTCACCTCTATGACTTCTACCGTACCTGTCAATTGACTGAGCAACTTGGGGATATACCCGGTGGCACCTGTGGGCAAACAAGCATGCCCTGTCCCCGACCGCCCATGGAAGCACGTGTTTCCACCGCCCCGTGTTCTTTTCATTAGCGGCTTGCAGAAAGTAGAGCCCGTGTCGTAATCGGGGTCTGTGCTGAAGTCGGGGCTCGGAGTCAGGTGGAACGCGGAGCCAGGGGCAAGGGAGTCGGGATAGGACAGAGCGCAGCGCCAGGGCTGGAGGTGGCTGCGCTCCTCGGCCGGCCGTGTTGGCTGAGCCCACGGCCGGCGCAGAGGAGGCAGCACGGGGCAGCCGACTGTGTCGGGGGCACCAGTGGGACCGAGCCCGGGACCCCTCACCCCTGGGGAGTTGGTACACCTGGTGTATGTCAATAACTTTAATAAACCCTCGGCGAAAGCCCTTACACCTCACATTCGTCTCCGAGTGCATCCTGGGAACTTCTCTACATATGTATAATAGTGTACGGGCATGTGAACTGTAATATGTATGCTAACTGGGGCGTGCAGGATTAGGAATTCAATGAAAATTATTAAAATAACACTATGGTGGTATTAAAATTACACTGAGCTAGAGTGTATGTTATATGTAGATGCGCATTGGGAGTCGTAAATGCAAACTGGGAGGTTCTCGGTTTAGAATGTCATCAATTAGTATAATAACAACGTGGTCCTATTAGAATCACGCTATCTACAGCTGCCGATGTTCGGGTGGCAGCCGTCGATTCGGGCTCTGCTCTTTCTTTCCTCGCCTGGATGGTGCCGCAGGACGCAGCATCTCTGAAGGTGTTGCAGTTGTTGCTGTTGCAGTTGTTGCTGCTGCAGTTGCTGCAGTTGTTGCTGTTGCAGTTGTTGCTGCTGTTGTTGCTGCTGTTGCAGTTGTTGCTGTTGTCGCTGCTGCTGTTGTTGCTGCTTAATATGCTTCAGTTCCAGTGGTGTTCCGTGATGGGATAACAAACTTTGATCAAATACTTTTATCAAACGAGTCATTACAATTGTAACGATTCATAATTGCAGGGGCTTATGTTGGGTTTGTGCGATTATTTTATATAGTCATACTGAATATTGCTATTTGATGCCATTGAGATGGAACATTCATCCAGCAGTGGACAGCTTGATCCTAATACCACCAAAGTGTGATCCTGCACCTTCCGTTTCACATATCCCACCCTTGGTTCGCACGTCCATATTACATACATACATGTTACATACATACATGTTACATAATACATATTACATACATATATTCATGCATATTACATACAGACATGTTACATACTTACGAGCATAGTGTGATTCTTAGAGGACCACGGTGTGAAGCTAAGAATTCGAATGAGATATGAATAGCACACTTCAATGTGCGGTGTTCTAATCTGTAACACTATTTTATGATGTTATTTTATAGCGTTAAATGTATCGCTCATAGCTTATATTGTTAGAGTTCACAACATTTTAGTTTACTATAACACTAGTTTGTAGTGTTATTTTAAAACGTTACAATGTATAGCTCATAGTTTAAAGGTTATATTGTTAGAGTTTATATTGTTAGAGTATGCAATGTGAGTTTACAATTTGAGAGTTTGTGGACGTGCCCGTTCTCGTGGGACTCGACACGGATTTGGAAATATTTGCTATGATCATGTCTGAGCTGGGATGAGCGATTAATGTTTACTTTGATTAATCATAACTGTGTGTATGTTAGTGCAATCGGGGCTTAGTGAATACTGCTCATGAATGAACTTTCGGATATAAATTGAAATCATGTTGGTAGAACAAGTCGCCTGCCTTTTCTAGACGAATTGTTATCTTCAAGTGCGTCCGTAAATAAACTGCTAAAATACACAGCATAGGGAAGGCTGCCTTGTTCGGGAGATGTAGTTTGGATAAGGCTCTGTGGCCGGGTGATGAGACGGGTTCTGAAACAATGGAGTTAAACACTCGCTGCTTGGCCCCGTCGACAGCAGCGAAGGCTGTCATATACCGCCCCATTTACGAGTTGGCTGTATGATGTGTAATCTTTCAATGTTTAGTGTTATCGTTTATAGTATTACAGTTTACATGTTATAGAGTACAGTTTATCCCCGACATACTTCGGGATTAGTGACTGGTACGTTGATGAACGATTAACTACGGGGACCTTTCCCCTCAAGGAACGCGTGTTAATCGGGTAGACAGCCAAGATGCTGCCGGTTAAGGGCACACTTGTGTGACGGAGATCCTCCACCTGAAATTATCTTAACATGTTATTGCTAGGAACATTATAAAATAAAGACCGTACGAAACATTTGTTAAAAATACATTTTTATTCATCTGCAATCATTTTTACGTCAAAACTCGAAGGGAATATTTATTACGTCCTATGTTCACACATTTCCAGTACAATGCAAACCATTTCCGTTCCAGGAAAACCAAAGCGTTAAAGTATCATTCCCCATGATTTCCTTATTAGTTCACCACATGTGTTCACTGTGCGTCTATGTTGAAGTCAAGGCCATATATCCAACGAACGCGTCATCAATGTTCATCCTGAAATCGGTTATCTAAAGTCGATTAATACCAATAAAAAAAAGCTATATACTTGAAAAAACCCGTTTAAAATGTTGAGTAAAGATGTACCTACACACGCATTCCAACTTTAGCTCAACAGGGACACCTAACGACTACAATTGAACCCTCTCACAACCAGTGCTCATCACACCACTTCGGCAAGTAATCCCATAACATTACAAACCACCACTGTGCACGTCATTAAACTCTCACAAAAACTGTAAAACTAAAATTACACACAAAAGTACTCGATACGGCTTAA
Source organism: Lethenteron reissneri (assembly GCF_015708825.2). Lineage (NCBI taxonomy): Eukaryota > Metazoa > Chordata > Hyperoartia > Petromyzontiformes > Petromyzontidae > Lethenteron > Lethenteron reissneri. The sequence continues at coordinate 70,473 of NW_026890991.1, forward strand.
TAGGTATAACCACATGACATATATTTTTTCAGTCACCCCGAGCTCTCTGGTTGATCCTCGAGCCACTCCATTACATCCAGCCATCTCTCAGGATCCAATTGCATGGGATCGAAGGTGGAAACTTCTTCAGGACTCATTGCAGCACCTTGAATTTCAGCTTTTGATTTCAGTTTCCTATCATTGTGGACCTTCTGATGCCTGTAAAGAGTTGACGACTGTGAAAATGTCTTTCCACACGCAGGGCACAGGAATGGCTTCTCGCCCGTGTGTGTTCTCTGGTGACTCTGAAGATGTGAAGACTGTGCAAATGTCTTCCCACACAGAGGGCACAGGAATGGCTTCTCGCCCGTGTGTGTTTTCTCATGATCTTGAAGAGTTGATGCCTGTGCAAATGTCTTCCCACACAGAGGGCACAGGAATGGCTTCACGCCCGTGTGTGTTCTCTGGTGGTTTTGAAGAGTTGATGAGTGTGCAAATGCCTTCAAACACACAGAGCACGGGAATTGCTTCTCGCCCGTGTGTGTTCTCTGGTGTCTCTGAAGATGTGATGGCCGTGAAAATGCCTTCCCACACACAGAGCAATTGAATGGCTTCTTGTCTCCGTGTGCGTGAGGCTGTGGAGAGCGTATCTGCTCCATGTGAGTGTAGTAACAGTAGCGGTGTTATCGAGGCAAAAGTACGCTATCGTCCGCAAGGATGTTTAGCGTTTTTTGTTAACTGCTAAAACAAGAACGACGCTCGCGTCTAACCGAGACGCAAAAAAATGCCGCTTATTTGACGACGAACACGTTTAAGAGTTTGTCCGCGAAAAAAGACACTTACTTGGAGATTCACGGTATATCGATGTCTGGAACCCGTCTGAAGATGTCGCCACGAACTCTCCCGACGCAAAGTCGACTCGGCAATTGTGCTCGCCAGGCTGCGTTGTCTCGCGGTTGAAGGGCGTTCAGCAGAGCGACGAGTCGAGCGTCCAACCTCATCAAATTCCCTCTCGAAATGGCAATGAGCTCTGCTTCTGAGCCGCCTTATAACTCCCCCCCTAGGATCCAATCCTTTGTCTTTCAGGATATTTGCATTCGATTGTTAGTTTTGGAAGGTACAATCCGCATGTCTATTAACATACCGAAAAGTAATGTGCCCATTGTGCTTCATGCATGAATATGTAAGTGCATCTCAGTGTGTAATTGTGCGCTTATTTTGAATAAATGGAAAAACATTGTCCTCGATTTAAAGTGAATGCAGAGAAATTAGCATGTAACTTTATAATAGGAAGAGAGCGGCCTTCTCAACGATGGAGTGAAACCCAATAGGTAATATTCTTTTACAGCGTTACAATGGATAGGTTGTACTTCATAGGTTATAATATTATGTTTCACTATGATAGAGCTTAACATGTGAGAGTATACAATATCAGAGTTGATCAAATTCGACGATCAAGGGCGTCAATCGGGTGAGTTTGGTCAGAGGCTTTAATCAAAGGCGTCATCCCATCACGGAACACCACCTCCCTGCGTATATCACAGCAACAGAAGCAATACAGCAGCAACAACAGCAGCGACAACAACAGCAGCAACATCACATTTCGAGGGCGACGCAGCTACTTCCGATTCTGCTGCCCAGCTGTTTGTAGTCAGGACCTGCTCTCGCAGGACCCCACACTTCTTTGGAAATGATTTCGATGATCATGTCTGAGCTGAGAACTAGCAGTCGCCGCCCGCTTCGCGGGCGGTGTGTATATGCTTGGTTGGTGGGGAGTTGAAAGTGGCTGGACACAATAGACATGTTTTGGTGATTGTTTTATGTTTATTTTTGTGAGGTTATATGCATTTTTATGAGACGCTCAATCGACAATATTAAAGAATGCAACTTATTCAAATATAGAATGCAACTTATTCAAATATCTGCCGATACACGATATTCTTCGTGTACACTCCGTCTTCCTCCTCGTCGTGAGGTCCCTCAATAAGCACCTTGATGTTGGATCTTGCCGTGACTCGCGATAGTGCCACGTACAGTTGGCCGTGCGAGAAGCATGGCGTTGGTAGATATAATCCCAGGTTGTGAACAGTTTGCCCTTGCGCCTTGTTGATGGTCATCGCGAATGCTGGGACAATGGGGAACTGCATGCGCCGAAGTCGAAATGGGAAGTCCTTCGTGTCCAATTCTCGGCGGATATGGTTGTTCTCAAGCAGCGAGTCCAAGACCAAGTGTGGGTACTCGGAAAGCTGGGGGAGGTCGTCAAAGTCCGACAGAGCCATCCCACCTGCCGTGAGTAACTCGTGGAGGCTGTTAATGGTCTTGAACTTTACCATTTCTTTATTTTCTTTGATGCTGCTAATCCTGCATAATGTACGGGTATAAGTAGTACTAATCACATACCTGCATTTCCCATATCCCCTCCCTTTGATGCTGCTAATCGTGCATAATGCACGGGCATAAGTAGTACTAATCACATACCTGCATTTCCCATATCCCCTCCCATTGATGCTGCTAATCCTACATAATGCACTTACACAAGTAGTACTAATCACATACCTGCATTTCCCATATCCCCTCCCTTTGATGCTGCTAATCCTGCATAATGCACGGGCATAAGTAGTACTAATCACATACCTGCATTTCCCATATCCCCTCCCTTTGATGCTGTTAATCCTGCATAATGCACGGGCATAAGTAGTACTAATCACATACCTGCATTTCCCATAAATATGCTAAATTCCTCTTGATATGTAAATTATTTTGTCAAGGCGCCCTTTCCCCCCCTTCGAACCCAGCTTATATATATGCTCCAAGCACGTGTGCTGTTTCATTCAGACGCTGTCGCCTCGACAGACCTGGTTTTCACCTGAGGACGGCTGCTTGCGTTGTGGCCAAAACGTCGTGAGAATGATTTTATTATATTTTATTTTTATTATTTTATTATTTCCCTTCTACGTGACTTTACCGAAAGAACCAAGAAGATTTACCATTTCTTCTTTGTTGGTCAGCTGGCGGTACTGGTACTCGTAATCGCGAGCCAATTCGTCGTAGAATTTATCCCAGAGAGCCTTGGTATCTGCTGGCATGGAATACAGCAGAATGGTAGCGAAGAGTAGACGAAGCTGGTACGGCATCTGAAAGAGCGAGGATTCTTCCAGACACGCAACCCATTCGCGATCGCTCTCAAGGTAGCCTGCTCGCATGGCTGCTTCCAGCGGTTTGTTTTGTTTTATTTTATTCGTAACGCACCATCCATATGCGCTCCACCATCCACCATGCCCTTGCATCGCAAAGACACAGCTCCGGTGTGCGTCAGCGTGTGCGCCATCCACAGTGACATTGGTCAGAAATTGCACCGTTTCGATCGCACACAGGTTAGCCCCTGCATCCTCCGTCTGTATGTACACACACAGACAAATCCGTTATGGGGCCACCTATTTTTTTCTTATATAAAAATATTTTGTTGGTGTTTTTACGTTTACGTATTCCCATTGTGGGTGTTTTACGCATGCATCAGATTTTTGGGTTCCTCACATATGATATCAGAGGTGTGGGTCACTCCATTTCTCAATCGAACAATAACGGGGATCGTTTCAGTTATGACAGCTTGCAGATAGAAACATTGCATGATCGTATACTAATAATGACAGAATTTGTACCCCAGTGGAGGGCATCCCCCACCCGGCGCTTCTTACCGGTACTGTGAGACTTAGAAATCCAGACCTCTCCTCCTCCTGAACCGTTCACAATACCCTGTGGTAGTACCATAATCATCTCAATAAAGCGATCACTTTCCAATGGCCATTTTGATCCCGGGAGTTACCCGGGTGGTGTCACACTGTACTGATTGTTTTAGCATGTCGCAAATTCCGATATGGCTTGTGCAACGGCCAGAGATAAATGTACAGTAACGCCAACTGCATCTGTGGTGCCACAGCGACGGGGCCGCTCTGCCGAGCCAGGGAGCCGCCCGGCTTCCCCCACCGCACTGCCCCCCATCACCCGCCCCACATAAGCACACACCCGCACGCATCCCCCCCCCCCCCCCATAGAGCTGGAAGGGAAGGTTACCTGATCGACCGGTTTTTATCCGAGAGACCCTTATCGGGATTAATTCTCACGGTTTCCGGCGATCAGGGAATTGGATGACCTCCCCCGTGCTACGTGGTACCGCGGCGCTGCTGCCGGCCTTAATATGGTGTGGTCGCGGCGTGGGGCATTCGGCCACCGCGGTTGAGGCGCATTTCCCCCCACACACACCCCCACGAGTCGACGGGGCAAGCAGGGGAGGCACGAGACAGCATGAATAGCGGGGTCACAGGGGCTGTTGCGCATAGTCATGGGGGGTTGGGATAATTGCGCTTGAGCGCGCAGGCCCCATTGTTAGGAAGGGTAAGGGAGTAATTAGGATGTACGCCGCCAACGTCGCTCACTGATTAGCATATCAACAGCGCCTGGGGACTGCCGTGCGCGGGCTTGGGGTGCACGAGCCCATTGTTCAGCGCAGCATCCCCTTTGGAGGTAGGGAGGATAAATAGAGGAGCGCAGAGGGGAAATCGCTCTCTTACTCCAGCGCCAGGCGACCAGACGCAGCTCGAGCCAGCGACCCGGACGTCCGTGCGACGCACCGAGGCACGCGGTTAACACAAGGATCAGCGGACCGCCGTGGACACTTAACAGTGAGTAAGAAGGGGAATTAGAATCATAGCCGATAAATAGGGAATAGGTGCCGGTTTAGTGGAATAGGCCAGCCTCGTCGACTCACTAATTCAACATTAGTTATCAGGTAATAAATCATTAATAGCGAAGCGTGGTCTCGCGTGATCTTGTCGTGCAGTGTGAGCGTGTGGGAACGCGTGTGGTACTGTGTGTGCGTAAGCTCGCAGCGTGCGTAATCGGCGTCCCCCAGGTGCGCGATCATAGCGTAATCGGCTGCGCATTGTTGTACGGTTTATCTCGCGCGCACGGCGGCGGCGACTTTAGTCGTTGTGTCGGCGTGTGCCCCGCTTGCGTGTGCTCGTTACGTGTTATAAGTGTGAACGCGTGTAGTACGGTGTAGGCGTAAGCTCTCGTCGTGCGAAATCGGCGTACCCCAGGTGCGCGATTGTAACGTGAGCGGCCAGCGCGGCGCAGAGAAGCGCAAGAGTGAGTGCCGTACGGAGCTGTGTGTGTGGGTGTGCGCGTACGTAATTAACCATGCCTGCTACGCGGACCCGCGGTGGAGTGGAATCCTCGGGCGACGGCTCCCACCCCATGGGTGAGGAACTTAGCAGCGGTTCGCTTAGCAGCGGGGGGGCGATTGATGATGCTAGCCCGGCCGTTAACATTATCGAGGGAGGGATCTCGGGGGCTAGCGACCCCCACAAATTGGTGTCGGAAGCGGTACGGACCCCCGCGTTACCTCACGCTAAAATAAGACTAATATTTACCGGCCGGGGGGCCCCTTCGTGGAAGGCATTCGCCCGCAATCTCTTAGGGGCCAAGGAAATTAATGGATGGACGGACGCGCAGGCAGTACGTCAACTTAATATGAATCTTGATGGGCGGGCAGCCGATTTTGTAGAAGCGTTACCCGCGAGCGCACAGACACAGCTAGAGGAGCTGATGCGCCGACTCGATCAGCGGTTTGGCACGCGTGACGAGGAGGAAGCAAAATCGGCCTTAGAGGCGCGCCGGCGCCAACCTGGCGAAGATCTACGTGATTACGCCGAGGATGTGCGCGAGTTAACAAAGATCGCACGCCCGGGGTACGCAACTGATGTTATTGAGGAACTGGCCGCCGAGAAAATCCAGCGGTACCTGTCTCGCACGGCGTGGTGGCAGCCAGACATGAGCTGCCCACGTCTTCCCTTTAACGCCCTTGTCGAGCGCGCACGTAAGTGTGAAAGAATTCACAGCGAACGCGCGCAGCTCCGGGGGCTGGGACGAGAGCGCGCCATTGCGAGCCTGCTCTCGGAAGACGAGGAGGAGTAACAGGAGCTCGCGAGGACGGTAAGGGGCCGGGAAAGAGAGCCTCCAGTGTCCCGCGAGACAACCCCGGGATGGGTTGCCGGTATACAAACGGGTATAAAGGATGTCTCCGGCCAGGTAACCCAGATAGACAACAAGGTAAACCAAGTAGGTGAGAGGGTAACCCAGGTACGCGAGGAAACGAATAAAAATATGACCCAACTGCAATCCTCCGTTGAGACCATCCGATCCGAAATGGGGGACCTACGCGCCACGGTGGGAGGGTTATCTGGGAGGGTAGCCCGACTAGAGGCAGAGGGTGGACAGCGGCGTAATGGGGGGGGAGGGAGCGGACAGGGGACCCGCTACGGAACCGCCCCCCCTCCCCGGGCATGTTATATGTGCGATCGCCGAGGGCATCTAGTGAGAGACTGTCCTGAAATCACCCGAGCTAGGCAGGCGCGGGGGTTAAACTCCAACGCCTCCTAGTGAGCGGACCAACTAGGGGTGCAATCGACGCGGTCCCGATACAAATAGACGATAATGAGAATAATGGCGAGCGAGTGATCTCCACACAGGTTCCAGCAACAACGCCCACGGAAACGGCGACTCCTGGCGACTGGCTGCGGGAGCTGGTGGCGGGGATCACGGGGGCCACGTCGCTGGTGGAAGGGGAGGTAAACGGAGTGCGTACCCGAATCCTGCTGGACACGGGGGCGGTGGCCTCGCTCGTGAGCGCAGCGCACTGCAGCGCGATCGGGGTCGACGTGCGTCACCTGCAGGCACCGGACCGCGCGCTGCACACGGCGAGCGGAGCCGGAATGGGGCTGCTGGGGAGAGCCACCCTAGAGGTCCGCATAGGCAGCCAGGTGTGCACGCAGGAGTTCTACGTGTCGAGTGCGTTGTGTCACGAGTGTATCGCAGGCACCGATCTCCTAGAACGGTTGGGACTCAACGTGCAACCCCGCCAGCGATGCGCCACCATGGAGAGCAACGGCGAGCGGATACCGTTCCTGGGACGAGAACCAACGCGCCTTCGCTTTGCACCTGTGGCCGCTATCCTGGCGACGGCAGTCACCATCGGCCCGCTCACCGAGATGCTGGTGCCGGTGGCAACATCCCCCACCGACCCCGCGCTCCGACCATCAGGGGAGGTAATGCTAACTCCTCACCCGGAGTTGGCAAAACGGTATGGGGTTGTGGGATCCGCCACGTTGGTAAACGCAGATGGGGACCGATTGTTTATGCGGATGTTTAACCCCCACAATACCCCAGCGATACTGCGACGGCGCACCCCGATAGCCACAGTACACCCCCTGCACGCACGCCACTCTAACGACTCGGTGTTCGCACTCTGGGCTGAGGACCCCGGTCGTCCTGAGGGTGAGCAGGACCTGGCCTGGCGAGTCGGCCCGACTCCCCGAGCCGAGGTCGTTCCCCTGCTCGACGCGTTACATGTACCATGGGCGGACTTACCTAAGGGAGAGGGCGATCGGCTGTGCGAGTTACTGCGGGAGTATGCCGACGTGTTCAGCGAACACGACTCGGACGTGGGTCGGACCGACCTTGTTAAGCACCAAATTGACACCGGTGCAGCCCGACCCATCAAACTCCCTGCATACCGAGTGGGCGCACCCGAACGCACCCAGATCAAAGAGGCGGTTGGGGACATGCTTCGCGATAACATAATTCAGCCCTCGGCGAGCCCCTGGTCAGCCCCGGTGGTACTAGTAACGAAAAAGGATGGGTCAACCCGGTTCTGCGTCGATTATCGTAAACTGAACGCAGTCACGCTCGGCGACGCCTTCCCCATACCCCGCATCGACGACACTTTTGACAGCCTCGCCGGAGCGCGATATTTTTCCACCCTCGATCTCGCGTCCGGGTACTGGCAGGTGGAGATGGCGGAGGAGGATCGGCCGAAAACCGCATTCACCACCCCGATGGGACTATTCGAGTTTCGAGTACTCCCGTTTGGACTCACCAATGCACCCGCGACGTTCCAGCGGCTGATGGAGTTGGTGATGCGGGGTTTGCAATGGGAACAGTGCCTGATTTACTTGGACGATGTGATCGTGTTCAGTAGATCTTTGTCTGAGCATTGGTCCAGGCTACGAGAGGTGTTCCAGCGACTGCGAGCGGCTCATCTCAAGCTCAAGCCACGTAAGTGTTACATCGCACAACGCGAGGTGGGGTACCTGGGGCATCGCGTCAGCGAGGCAGGCGTGCGCACCGATCCGGAGAAGGTACGCGCCCAGGTGCGACCCCAGCTACTACGGCTGGTGCATGACCACCCACTCGGTGGCCACAATGGGGAACGACGCACTCGAGAGACCCTGCGTCGCCAGTATCTCTGGCCCAAATTGGCACAAGACGTGGCGGCCTGGGTACAGGGCTGCCGCGCCTGTCACCAGTGCGGGCCGAAACCGGCACGATACCAGGTACCCCTAAGGCCGTTCCGCGTCAGCCGCACGAATCAGCTGGTCGGGATCGATCTACAGGGGCCATTCCCACGATCCCATCGAGGCAACCGGTATATTCTAGTCGCAGTAGAGTATTTCACCCGCTACCCCGTGGCAGTGGCCATCCCTGATAAAATGGCCTTGGTGGTGGCCCGGGCATTCGTAGAACATTACGTACTCAAGCACGGGATCCCGGAACGAGTCCTCACCGACCAGGGTAGCGAGTTCGAGGCCGAGCTGTTCCAGGCACTGTGCCGAGAATTCGGAATCCAGAAGGACCGAACCACAGCGTATCACCCCCAAGCGAACGGTATGGTAGAGCGCATGAATCAGACCCTAGCGGGGAAACTCAAACGTATGGCGGCCGCAAATCAACGGGATTGGGACGAACACCTCCCCTACGCCCTTTTCGCCTACGCCACCACCGTACACACGTCGACGGGACAAACCCCGTTTTTAATGATGTTCGGCCGTGAGTCTCGTTTACCCGCAGATCTGCTATTCGGCGTCCCTTCCGCCCAGCCGGAGGAGGGAAGCCGCCCCGTGGAACACCTGTTGGAGACCCTGCGAGAAGCCTGAGGCCGAGCATACCCGCAAGGGGAAGCCGCGCATCGGCGGCAGGAACAGGGCACCCGCCCCCGCATGGAACCCCCCTTATTCCTGACAGGCGCTAAGGTGTGGCTACACACCCCTCGCGTCGGGGCCGGGCAGGTGGGGAAACTGACGACCTACTGGCGGGGACCCTGGACCGTGGTGCGGCAGATATCCCCCTGGACGGTACTAATTTACGGCGGGGAGAGGGGTCGAGAGACGGTGGTCAATGTCCGCCGCTTAAAACCATGGAAAGCGGCCCCGGCGAGAGAGGACTCCGTCACCCGAAAGCCCCGAAATCCCGGAGTACCCGCACCCCTCGTGTTGGGGGGCCTCGCACACTACATGGGCCCCGCCGGGCCCCCGAGACGCCCCGATCCAGTCCGGAGACGGCGCGGACGACGGCCACTAAACCCTTCCGCTGCTGAGTTTGTGCCCCAGCCCACAGGTGCCGGGGGACGGGGAGAGCCGCTGGAGTGGAGGAGGAGACCGCCGCAGGAGCTACAGAGGACGGAACCACCCGCCCCGAGGCCAGCCACCAGGTCCGGACGGATCCCCCGGACCCCGCAACGTTTCCTCGTGGGCGCGGCCCAAGCGAGGTGCTCCAGTCAACCCGGGACAGGGACTGGCACCTCGGAGGGCTATGTGATGCCGCCGCCACGAAGCCGTTCGGCAGGCACCAAATCCCCGACCTCGCCACCACCAAGCAACGGAGCCGACCCCGCGTCCCCCTCACCTCACCTCACATGAACACACCTGCACTCATTCCCCCCCCCCCCCCCATAGAGCTCCGAGGGGAGGTCGCCTGGCCGACCGGTTTTTATCCGAGAGACCCTTATCGGGATTAATTCTCACGGTTTCCGGCGATCAGGGAATTGGATGACCTCCCCCGTGCTACGTGGCACCGCGGCGCTGCGGCCGGCCTTAATATGGTGTGGTCGCGGCGTGGGGCATTCGGCCACCGCGGTTGAGGCGCATTTCCCCCCACACACACCCCCATGGGTCGACGGGGCAAGCAGGGGAGGCACGGGACAGCATGAATAACGGGGTCACAGGGGCTGTTGCGCATAGTCATGGAGGGTTGGGATAATTGCGCTTGAGCGCGCAGGCCCCATTGTTAGGAAGGGTAAGGGAGTAATTAGGATGTACGCCGCCAACGTCGCTCACTGATTAGCATATCAACAGCGCCCGGGAACCGCCGTGCGCGGGCTTGGGGTGCGCGGGCTTGGGGTGCACGAGCCCATTGTTCAGCGCAGCATCCCCTTTGAGGTAGGGAGGATAAATAGAGGAGCGCAGAGGGGAAATAGTCTCTTCTCTCCAGCGCCAGGCGACAGGACGCTCTCCAGTCCAGCGACCCGAACGTCCGTGAGACGCATCGAGGTACGCTGCGAGTACGGGATCAACGAACCGCCGTGGGCATCCAACAGGGAGTAAGAAGGTGAATTAGAATCATAGCAGATAAATCGGGAATAGGTATAAAGGTATCAGCGTAGGCCAGCCTCGTCGACTCACTGATTTAACATTAAATTACCAGGTGTCAGATAATAAATCATTAATAGCGAAGCGTGGTCTCGCGTGATCGCGAGTGATCTTGTCGTGCAGTGTGAGCGTGTGGGTGCGCGTGTGTATGCAGTGATCTGTAGTGCTGCGGCTCGCCTCGGGAGAGCGCTGCGCAGAGCGGTGCGTTCGTTACGTGTCGGATACGGATGCGCATTGGGAACGTGCCGCACAGGGCTATACTGCGAGCACGGCGTTTGATTGATGATGTGCGCACGTATGCTCGCAGCGTGGGAGCGCGGCGCGAGGCTGTAACAGTAGGGGCGTCGCGTTCGAATGCCGGCGAAACCGTAGCGGGTAATAGGGAGGTGGGGTAACGTAAACGAAATAGGGGATGCAGGCGGGAGGGACCCCGGGGGCCAACGGCCCCCACAGTAGCTACGCGTCGCTACTCCGCAAACCTCGTCATTCTGAATGATGAAAACTTCTTGACGATCTGTGGTGGAGCCGAAGATGGGCTCGTGGCCCGGATGATCTGTGTTGGAGCCGAAGCCCGGACGATATCTCTGGTGGGCCTTAGCCCGGAGACGAGATGGGCTCAGAGCCCTGGCGATCTGCGTTGGAGCCAAAGCCCTGGCGACGAGGTGGCCCTCGTGGCCCGGATGATCTGCTTTGTATGGATTTTCCTTCGGTTTATATCGGAAAATTCCACTCGGCTTCCCGAGTTGTTCAAAGGCTGTGTCATAAAACCTTCCTGTGGGCTGAACCATCTGCGTCCGTGTGTGTGTCCGTCCGTGTGTTTCGCGTGCGTGTTTGTCCGTGTGTTTATTAGCTTTGAAGAAGAAAGGGGTGGGGGTGGGGGCCTCGTGACGGTGCCACCGAAGTTATCCATTAGCCAGACCGATGATTCGCGTCGAGTTATATAAAAAAAACATTCGAATCCATGTTTTGTTACTGAATAATATTTGTCGCGAAAACCTACGCGTTAAGCGAGCTTAATTATTCCCTCCCTTGCTCTGGGATCACATCCTTTGTCTCACACAGCTTAAGTTGGTTTGGTTTGGAAGTTGAAATGCGACTTATTTGCTGCTTGGTTATGCCGAAACCGTGTTCACGATGTTTCATCGTGACCCGATCTCTCATGGAAATGTTATTTCCTCGCGTGTGCAATTTTTGCTGTCCGTGTTGTGGGGAGACAAAGGCGGTTGTTTCCACGGTGGGAGCACCCGGCGCATGCGCTTATTTATTCGAAGGCGTGTGTTAATTTCCTTTGAGCCCTTGCCCCAACCTTTATGGGTGTCATTTCCTGGCTTGGTGCCTGTGTGTGGAGATCCTCTCGGAAAGACAAAGGCGGCCGTGTTGCTCGCTTCCCATGGGTGTTGTGTTTGGTTAATTTTGAGAGCCTTCTCCGCCCTTGATTCCTCTTCTACTTTAATTCCGTACTTATTATTTGACTTCTTGTGATTATTTGATCTGATATCCCGGCTAGGAATTTGTTTTGGAGCGAAATAGATGCCATAATTATTCTTTGATGCTTCGGCCCGGCCGTGTAGATATTCTTTAAAGGTAAATAATGTCAGTACTTAATTAACAATGATGGGTCGCGATTCTGGTGCAGACTGTCGTCTGGTTTTCAATTGGAGTGAGGATGGATACTGTTTGCTTAATCTTCATGGTTAAGTTGGTAACTTGTGTATTTAACATGGTTCAAAGACCCATCTGTGCTTTTTGTCGTCAATGCTGTTTCTTTGTTAAGAATATAATTATCTCTTCCTCCGTGTCTGTTGGTTCTGTGGGGTTTTTTTTTTCAAAAGGACGTCCTGCTGACCCCCCCCCCCCCCCCGCCTGCAATTCCCCCCCCCTCCCTTGTTCCTCTTGTGTGAATTTAGGGGAGTTTTTATTACCTTATTGCCCCCCCTTTCATGTCCTCTTTCCTTTGAAATGAGGTGTGCGCACATCTGTGGTAGTGTGGGGGCCTCTGTGGAAGTGTGGGGGCGTGTTCGTTCCCACGTGGCCGCGTCTATTAAAAAAAAACGATATTATCTATGTTGGCAGAATAATTCTTAAAAAAAATCTACTATTAAAAAAAATAAAAAGGGGGTACATACACAACAGTCCGCCCGTTTGAAAATTATCAGGGGTCGATTTGGCCACTGGCGAATTTTCAAACAAAGTAATGCCCCCTTTTTATGTCATGAATCCCATCAGCCGCCCTTACTCTCGGCGGTTATTTCTTACGACGCGCGTGCACGTATTACAATCTTAACCTGGTTACATCTGAAATAAGCAAAGAAAATAAACAACACGTTAAACATCGATATTGCGTTACATCGGTTCTCATACATCATAACTCCGACGAATATTCAATTTAGTTTTTGTTAAATCCTGGGAAACGCTAGGTAGCGGTTTCGAACGCATTTATGCGTTACCTTCCTCATGTTGCCTGGTTTACCACTTATCACTTTGATAATTTGATCACGGTTTTCGGGTTCGTTTTTGTAGTTTCCTCTCTCACTCTCTCGCGTCGTGGGAGTGTGTGGTGAAAAATTGTGCTGCACGTAACCAGAATTCGCGCACACGACCCACTTTGACACTTGGTTCGTGGCATTCGCTCTCTCTGCGATTACATGCACATTTGCCGAGTCAGTGTGTCGACTTAATTCTGTGCCTCGTAATGTTGCCCTCTTTGTTTTTACGAGTGTGTTAGATTCCAACACGATTCCTGATATGTCATGAACATTCGTCTCCATTTTAGCACTCCGATACACATAATTTTTGGTTTCCCTTGGATATTTTCCATTCAAAGGCTCATGCCTGCGCTCCTCAGGGCGTGTCCCTGCTGTCTGTTTTTGTACTGTCCGATCACGCTTCAATGCAACCCTGTCCTTGTATTCGATCCGCGCGTCATTTACGGGAGCACTGTCCACGTTTTTGCCCGCCCTGTCACTTGCAGCCTGCCTGTATTTCCCAATGAGCTCAGGGTTTAACAAAACTTCAGCATGCGTGGCGCGTATGGGCTGCCCGCTCTCAATCACTGTGGATGGTTCATCACGTATTTGGACCGCATTCTGTGTTATTCCTCTATTCCCTCCTGGTATAGCCGGTGGAGGAATTGGTCGGAATTGGATCGATTGTGTTTGACCTCCCATCCTGCGATTCTCCTGAATGTTCGCATCCATACCTCCGCGGTCTGTGTAACACCTTCCCGCTAGGTGGTTATCTTCCCATCTCTGTGCGTAATTTGAACCTTGCGTGTGTCGTGGGATGGGGTGTTGATATGGTTCTGCTCTGAACCTCTCCCTCCTGCGATTCTCGTACATTTTTGGCCCAGTGTTTCTCCCATTTGGGTGCCAAATTTTTCCTGGATTGTTACCTCGCCATCTTTGTGGGTAATTTTGATCTTGTGTGTGTCGTGGCATGGGGTGTTGGTATGGTTCTGTTCTGAACCTACCCCTCCTGCGATTCCTCTGAAGGTTCGGCTTTGTGCCGCTCTCATTCTCGTGCCAACCTCTCTCTGGGTTATTTTGCCATGTGTGCGTGCGTTTCTGCTCCGTCCTGCATTGTGGGACTGCTCGGTGATTTTTATTCCTCTCTGAGAGGCTGGGTTCCTTATCCCTCTCCCTGTGTTCTGGATCCGAATTATGATTCTTAGCTCTGTACAACCATGCCATGTACGCCTTGCTCTCTATGCGGCGTAAGGATGCGGTTTCTGGATTCAAAACCATCCTCACCCTTTCTGTAATCTCTGGGCTCAAGGATTCAAAAAACATAATTTTGAACATTGTATCTCCTTCGTGGTATTGATTCACATCGCCTGCATAATACGCTCTTTTAAATTGGACGAGGTAGTCATGTGGATCTTGGTCCATGCCCTGGGTCATCGATTTTACAGCATAAAACCCCTCAGTGAGTGTCGAATATTCTCCAAACTTCCGAATCACTGCCAGGCTCAATTGTTTAAAATCATTTCTAACCTTGTGTGGTAGTGACTTTACCCATGGAATAGATTCTTTATGTAAGGTCCGTTTCAACAAACTCGCTTTTTCATCCCGTCTCCTCAGCCCTCTAATCATTGCCTCCTCTTTTACTGTTGCGATATGTGTGTGGATATCCATAGTCTTATTGTGGGGGTCAAAATCGGGAATTCTGACTAGAGCCTTGTCCATCAATTTAAGGGTTTTACTGGTGAATAGGTATTCCGAAAGTTGATTGCCGACAGCGTCATCATCAAACAAGTTATCATCAGGCAATCTGTCACTTTGGTCTGTGCTGTGTCGCTTGTGTTTAAGTGGTGTGCATTTTCTGTGTGCGCGCCCAGTGCCGTGTCGCTCGTGTTGCCATTTCCCTTCAGTTTTTGCCTCTGCCCTTAGTGGAGCATGTCCTGTCGACTTTACTTTAACATTTTTCCTCCCTCTATCTGTGAAGTTGTCAGTCTCACATGTTTTTGTTTGCATATGTATCTCTCCATCCCTTCTCTCGAATTGTGAGGGTTTCCCTTTGTCAATGATTTTTTGTTCGATATCCATAATTTTTGTGCGATTAGTCCCTGGACTCTGTCCACGTACCCAAGAGTGTGATTTAATGTTACTTCCATATTTATTCTGTGGATCAACATCTGTGAGTTTCGCTGGTGTCGCGAGCACTGATTTCTCTCCCGTTTCCTTTCCAAATTTTCCCTCATTCCACAATCCCTGTCTGTATGCCTGTGTGAGAAGGCATGAGTCATGTCCTGCCTTCTCTGCAGTTTTTGCATCGTGTTCGCCTTCGTTACATTTTATCCAGTCAATTAGTTTCCCCCGAGGTGTGTTCGTGTTATCGATACAGCTCCCTTCCCATATGTCTCTCTGACTGTACTGCTTTGTAACAGATTGGTCGGTACGTTTAAATACGAGCTCCCCGTATCCCGTAACCCATTCAAAAATTATTCTTAATCCCAGCATCTCAAAAGTGTGGCGGGAGTTACTTTGACATTCCCTTTCAGAGTGCATATAAAACAATTCTCTCACAGAGTGTAGTCAATTTGACTCGAGCTATCTGTTATTTTCCGATTCAGAGTGCGTACCTCTAACACCATTTATCACAGGATGCAATTGGTTTGATACGGTATTATCTTAATTCCACTCTCTGTTTTAACCTGCTATTCTGGGTTTTAACCTTAGAGGGCGTTTTTTAGTTTTCCGCCCGTTCACAATTACCATGCAATGTTCGATCCTGATATTCTGGTTAACACGAAGTGATTCATTCCATCATCCATGCAAAACACTGTCTGCGAGAGATCCCGGACGACGCCACCCATTACGTTGTATGTGTTGGTATTATGAAATTTTGATGAAAATAATAAAAATTAATAATTTTCCGAAAAATGCGCAAATCGCATTAATTATGTTAATGTGTGTATTAATATGCATAAATTATGATAATGCGTGTAATTATATGCATAAATTATGATAATCACGGAGATAATCGTAGTAATTTATGCGGATGCTTGCGCTTATGTTAATGTGTGCAGTTATGATAATTTGCTTAGTTTCGTTTATCCAAAGTTATCAATCAGGATAACACGATTATCATAGATTCATTTACCGATTATCCTAGTGTGTGTTATGATATTTTAGGTCACCATTTTCATATCTCATCGCAGGCAACAGCTCTTATGAATAAGACAGTTTTGCATGGACTTGGAAAGAACACTCGATATGCTTCTGTGATAACAATTTTATTCTAACAAACACGTGACATTCTATCATGCAGGTCAAACATGCGTCAATAATTCATGGGCAAGATTATGCAATTAACTAATATGAACGACAAAACTTATGCAGTTGCGAAATTATGCAATTATGCAATATGAATAACGAAAACTCTTATGCATTTGACTAAAATGAATGAATAACACTTATGCATTTAACGAATTGAATGACTAGAAACACTTCTATCAATTGTAACCTCTACTTTTCCTACCAGGCATCTCATTAGTTCGTTTTTTTTATCGATCACAATCAGCGACTGGCCGAGTTTGAAACAAGCATGACACACTTCATTTTGCGGTAATAAAAGCACTTATTGTATCCCAGAGGCGAAAGTGTATGCATATACTGGTGGGTGAGGGCGTGTTGCGGGAGAGCTAATCTGGCTCTGTTTTAATTAATTCTTCGGCGAGACTCTTTGACAAAGGAACTGGTTTGACAAGATTTCCTCTGTCTTCTTGAATCTGTATGTTGGGAGTGATACGACCTCTCTGCTGTCTGTGCGAGCGG